>NW_027514383.1:822500-1122500 GCF_048772815.1 Callospermophilus lateralis | reverse complement strand
CGGACCTGTGACCCATTAGCAGGTCAGGCCCAGCAACCTGCGGAGGGAGACAGCTGCCCCACGTGCCTGCAAAGTAGGTGGAACCGTGACCAATGACAGAACATGCCCAGTGGCCCACAAGACACATCGCCCCGGTTGGGGAGGGGCAGAGCCGCCACGCACCTGCAAGTTCGGCACACCTTTGACTCACCAGCAGATCAGGCCCAGCAACCCGCAGAGTGGCAGAGCCACTCCCCTCGCCTACAAGGTAGGCGCACCTGCCACTCACCGGCAGGTCAGGCCCAGCAATCTGTGGAGGGACACAGCTGCTCCTCGCACCTGCAAGGTAGGCGGAACCGGGACCACCGACAGAACAGTCCTAGTGGCCCACCAGACACATCATTCCGGTTGGGGGAGGGGCAGAGCCGCCGCGCCTGCAAGGTAGGCGTACCTGTGACCCACAAGCAGAACAGACCCAGGAACCCCCGGAGCGACAGAGCCACCCCCTGTGCCTGCCAGGTAGGCGGACCTGCGACCCACCGACAGAGCAGGCCCAGTAACCAGTGGAGAGGCAGAGCCGCCCCACGCGCCTGCAAGATAGGCGGACCTGAGACCCAGCAGCAGGTCAAGCCTAGAAACACAAGGAGGGGCAGAGCTGCCCCCTGCATCTGCAAGGTAGGCAGACCTGCAACCCACCAGCAAAAGAGGCCTAGTGGTCCGGCATCGCCCCGATTAGGGAAGGGGCAGAGCCGCCACCAGCGCCTGCTAGGTAGACAGACCTGCAACAGACAGACAGAACAGGCCTAGCGGCCCGCGGAGGGGCAGAGCCGCTGCTCGCGCTGGCAAGGTAGGCAGACCTGCGACCACCGAAATAACAGGCCCACAAAAAGTACAGGACCAGCGGCCTGCTGGCGTGGTAGGCATGTTGCCCCAATTGGAGGAGGGGCAGAACCACTGCCAAAGCCTGCGAGGGAGACTTTGCAACTATACAAGAGCAATATAAATATATAGGGGGAAAAAAATTAACACAACAGTTTCACCAAGCAGAAAGAAACGTGATCAGTATGAAAAGACAAGGAAAGAAAGGACCACAAGCAATGCAGGTCAACTCAACTTTAGAAGAGGTAATATCTGCAGCAGATGGAATGTCAGATAAGGAATTCAGGATATACATGCTTCAGATGATCTGGAGTCTCAAGGAAGACAGCAAAATCAGACAATGAAAGACCACTTTGACCACTTTGACAATGAATTACATAAACAAATCCAAGAAGCAAAAGATCAACTATACAGGGAGATAGAGGTTATAAAAAACAAACAAACAGAAATCCTAGAAATGCAGGAAGCAATAAACCAACTTAAAAACTCAATTGAGAATACTACCATCAGAGTAGAACACTTAGAAGATAGAACATCAGACAATGAAGACAAAGTATTTCAACTGGAGAAGAACATAGACAGCTCAGCAAAAGTGTTAAGAAACCATGAGCAGAACATTCAAGTAATATGGGATAACATAATGAGACCAAACTTAAGAGTCATTGGGATACAGGAAAATATAGAGGTCCAAACCAAAGGAATGAGCAATCTATTCAATGAAATAATACGAGAAAACTTCCCAGACTTGAAGAATGAGACAGAATCCCAAATCCTAGAAGCCTACAGGATGCCGAATGTGCAAAATCATAAGAGATCCACACCTAGACACATAATAATGAAGATGCCCAAATACAGAATAAGGAGAGAATTTTAAAAGCAACAAGATAAAGGAAGCAGATTACATTTAGGGGTAAACCAATCAGGATAACAGCTGATCTTTCAACACAGACTCTGAAAGCTAGAAGATCCTGGAATAACATATTTCAAACACTGAAAGAAAATGGATTCCAACCAAGAATTGTGTATCCAGCGATATTAAGCTACCTGAGATGCAAGGTTGGTTCAATATACAGAAATCAATAAATGTTATTCACCACATCAATAGGCTTAAAAATAAGAACCATATGATCATCTCGATAGATGCGGAAAAATCATTCGACAAAGTATAGCATCCCTTTATGTTCAAAACTCTAGAAAAACTAGGGATAACAGAAACACACCTCAATATTGTAAAAGCAATCTATGCTAAGCCTCAGGCTAGCATCTTTCTGAATGGAGAAAAACTGAAGGCATTCCCTCTAAAATCTGGAACAAGACAGGGATACCCTCTCTCACCACTTCTTTTCAACATAGTTCTTGAATCACTGACAAGAGCAATTAGACAGACGAAAGAAATTAATGGCATAAAAATAGGAAAAGAAGAATTCAAATTCTCACTATTTGCAGATGATATGATTCTATAACTAGCAGACCCAAAAAGGTCTACAAAGAAACTATTAAAGCTAATAAATGAATTCAGCATAGTGGCAGGATATAAAATCAACAAACATAAATCAAAGGCATTCCTGAATATCAGTGACAAATCCTCTGGAATGGAAATGAGGACAACCACTCCATTCACAATATCCTCAAAAAAATAAATCAAATACTTTGGAATCAACCTAACAAAAGAGGTGAAACACTTATACAATGAAAACTACAGAACCCTAAAGAGATAAATAGAAGAAGATCTTAGAAGATGGAAAGATATACCCTGTTCATGGATAGGTAGAAATAACATTATCAAAATGTCGATATTACCAAAAGTTCACTATAGGTTAAATGCAATGCCACTAAAAATCCCAACGGCATTTCTTGTAGAAATAGAGAAAGCAATCATGAAATTCATATAGAAAAATAAAAGACCCAGAATAGCAAAAACAATGTAAAGCAGGAAGTGTGAATCAGGCCGTATAGCTATACCAGACTTCAAACTATACTACAGAGCAAGAGTAACAAAAATAACATGGGACTGGTACCAAAACAGGAGGGGGGACCAATGGTACAGAATAGAGGAAACAGAAACCAATCCACAAAATTACAACTATCTTATATTTGATAAATGGGCTAAAAGCATGCCATGGAGAAAGGATAGCATCTTCAACAAATGGTTCTGGGAAAACTGGAAATCCATATGCAACAAAATGAAACTAAATTCCTTTCTCTCGCCATGCACAAAAGTTAACTGAAAGTGGATCAAGGAACTTGATATCAAATCAGAGACATGGCGTCTGATAGAAGAAAAAGTTGGCAATAATCTACATACTGTGGGGTCGGGCTCCAAATTCCTCAATAGGACACCCATAGCACAAGAGTTAATAACTAGAATCAACAAATGGGACTTACTCAAACTAAAAATTTTTTTCTCAGCAAAAGAAACAATAAGAGAGTTAAACAGGGAGCCTACATCCTGGGAACAAATCTTTACTCCTCACACTTCAGACAGAGCCCTAATATCCAGAATATACAAAGAACAAAAAAATTAGACAATAAGAGAACAAATAACCCAATCAACAAATGGGTCAAGAACCTGAACAGAAATTTCTCAGATGAGGACATACAATCAATAAACAAGTACATAAAAAAATGCTCACCATCTCTAGCAGTCAGAGAAATGCAAATCAAAACCACCCTAAGATACCATCTCACTCCAGTAAGATTGGCAGCCATTAGGAAGTCAAACAACAACAAGTGCTGGCGAAGATGTGGGGAAAAGAGTTCACTTGTACATTGATGGTGGGACTGCAAATTGGAGCGGCCAATTTGGAAAGCAGTATGGAGATTTCTTGGAAAGCTCGGAATGGAAACACCATTTAACCCAGCTATTCCCCTACTCGGTCTATTCTCTAAAGACCTAAAAAGAGCACACTATAGGGACACTGCTACATCCATGTTCATAGCAGCACAATTCACAATAGCAAGACTGTGGAACTAACCTAGATGCCCTTCAATAGACGAAAGGATAAAAAAAATGTGGCATTTATACACAATGGAGTATTACTCTGCATTAAAAAATGACAAAATCATAGAATTTGCAGGGAAATGGATTGGATTAGAGCAGATTATGCTAAGTGAAGCTAGCCAATCCCTTAAAAACAAATGCCAAATGTCTGCTTTGTTATAAGGAGAGTAACTAAGAACAGAGTAGGGACAAAAACATGAGATGAAGATTAATATTAAACAGGGATGAGAGCTGGGAGGGAAAGGGAGAGAGAAGGGAAATTGCATGGAAATGGAAAGAGACCCTCAGGGGTATACAAAATTACATACAAGAGGAAGTGAGGGGAAAGGGAAACAATATAAGGGGAAGAAATGAATTACAGTAGAGGGGGTAGAGAGAGAAGAGGGGAGGGGAGGGGGGGAGGGGGATAGTAGAGGATAGGAAAGGCAGCAGAATACAACAGACACTAGTATGGCAATATGTAAATAAATGGATGTGCAACTGATGTGATTCTGCAATCTGTATACGGGGTAAAAATGGGAGTTCATATCCCACTTGAATCAAAGTGTGAAATATGATATATCAAGAGCTATATAATGTTTTGAACAACCAAAAATAAAAATTAATTAAAAAAATAAAGTTGGAACTAGTTATATTATTTATTCACTGTATGGTCTATTCATGCATTATTTCTATATTCGTAGAAACAGGGCACACCTATTTGTACCACCAATACTAATTTATACATCATCAAAATATTGATCCCAGAAACTCTGGAAGAAATACTCATGTCACCTGATCTACATATACATTTTATCACAGTAATATTCTGGACACAGAAAGCAAATGTCACACTTTTGATTGTACCAATGAAAAAGTCGTTCGAGCGTTGGAGGAAGAGACAACCAAGAGACTGTCTCATGCAACAGCAAAGGGTTTATTGGGGATCCAGCATGCTGGGGCTCAGAGCTCACTTGAATAGAGCAGAGAGCCCTGAGAACAGCTTAAGCAGAGCTTATATACTTTTTTTGGAGAGGGCAGGGAGGGAAGTTTATTGACGGGTCAGGGCGAGTGGGCAGTTTGTGTACAACCGGGTGAGGGAGTACATTCTGCAGTTTGGCAGCTGGGGACATCACATTCTGGGAACAAGATTAGCAAACAGTTCTCAAGATTTCAACAGTGTTTTGTTAAGCATACAGAAAAACAGGAAGTGACAAATACCTTTTTTATTAACCTTTCATTCCCCAGTTCTTCTGGTTACTTTTAATTATAAAAGTAATCATTGGGCGGTGTAACATTTTATTTCTGATAGTGGCGTACATTGTTGTCTGATTGCCAAAAATTTAACTTGTCCAATTTGAGCTTGGAGAAATGAAACTACACGGTGGAGCAACCAATGTCCTACAGTTAGCAATAAATGATTATTATTAATGGACCTGCCAGGGCTGATAAAAGCGTAGTTAACCAGGGGGACAATGTTAACGAAGACACAAACCACCCTTTTGGGGCCTCTCTCTCGTTGATGCTCTTCAAAGCATCTTTTAAATTTACTCTTAAATTCTTTTACAACCAGTATGGTCGGCATAAAAACAACATTCTTCCCTCAATGCAGCAGAAAGGCCCCCTTCTCTCATGAAAAGGAGGTCCAACCCTCGCCTGTTCTGTAAAACAACTTCAGAGAGAGAGAGGTTAAAGATTCCTGTAAAGCTGTGATGGAGGTTTTTAATATCTTTAAGCTTTGGTATACTGCTGCTTCTAATTTGGGTCATTTGTGGTTTCCCATGGACTAGGGCATTGGTTCTTGTGCCCACCCCTGCAGCAACTCCAATTCCTAAAAGGATGGCTAAGGTGAGGGATACAGGTTTCTGGCAGAATCGGGTTGTATGCCCCCCTATTTGAACTTTAAATGATCCTGCCTCATGATAGAGCACTCTGGGAAACAACTGCACCATTACATAATTTTTCACATCTATTGACCATTTTATGAAAACATAAACAATGTTTAAGTATATAGAATTATACTGTTGTAGGTATGGAAAAGGCAAGGCTCCTAAGATAGAACGGAAGACAAGGAAACAGTCCTATTTAGTTGCAACCTGATTTAGAAGGCATTGCTTATGTTTTAATCAATTAATTCCCTGAACCCCAAGTTTATGTAGTTTCAGAATTTTGTACCCAAAATGTAAGAGATGGGGCTAAGAAGTTAACAGTCTGCAGAAGCTCACATAAAGCATTTTTTTTTCTGCCTCTGTTCGGGGCAAGTTACATTTTTGAGGACACCTGGGAGGGGGATAGCTTTTTTCATCTCTTTTTTTCTCCCTGCCAGCTGTTACCATGGAGCCCAGTTGGTAACTTCTTTATCTTAGAAATGTAGCCATCTCTGTGAAGCCCAAGCTCAAGGCCTGGGGCCTTGTTCACATATTTTGTGAAAAACTAGTAAGAGTGTGTCTAGATTAGGAGTGTTAATTTTTCCAGCCAATGCCCAAGGAGAACAGGCAACTCGAAAACAGGAAGTTTACCGACATTGAACTTTTTTATAGGGACTCTTTTTCTGAAAGTCCTAAAGTCAGTCATGGTGAAGACTTCTGGAGAAGGTCAGTTAAGACTTTTCTGTGGGCCTGGTACAGAGTGGGAAGACGGGGAAGGCGGGGGGTGAGAGCAGCTTCGTGGATCTGAGTATGAGGAAAGAGAGATGTGAAAGAATAAAAGGAAACGGGTTGGGATTTTCCTAGCAAAAAGAATTCAACAGTATAACAGATAGAGCAGAGGGGAAGACAGGAGTGAGTATTCCCAAAAGACTGTGAGGGACTTTAAATTCTTATTAACCTGTTTTCAGTGATGACAAAGCAACTTTAAAGGTCATTTTCATTACATCTTGGATAGGGGTCTGAGGGTTCTCCTCAGCTAGTTTGAGCTTTGGGTTAGCTGGTAAGAGGAACTGGTGAGACCCGTTGCGGGCACTGACATGAAAAGAGAGGAGTGAGTGGGTAGAGGGGTGCCTGAGTACCTGCTACCTCAGCACGGGGGCAATGATCTGAGAACTGGCGGAGGTTTTGGTTTTTGATCTAGTAATTGGAGGGGAGAAATCAGTTTGCTGAGGTGGGAGTGACAGCAGAGAGTCTGGAGCAGAAGGCTGAGGGTGAGGATCTATTGGAGAAGCATAGTTCAGGATGTGAGTGAAAGAGGGAAAAGGCCTCCACATAGGGGAATCTCCATTCACCCTTTTGAGCAATTGCAGAAGTTAAAAAGTTCACTCAGAATTTGAGGATCTAGAGACCCCTCTGGGGGCCATCGGTTTTCATTCTCTAATTGGTAATATGGCCAATGCTGTGTACAGAATTTGATGAGCATTTTGGGTTCCAATAGGTACCCCCTGTATGCTCACATCCCCATGAGTTACAGAAGAAGTCGGATTTTCCCCAACACAGCCATGGCTGTTTGTGGCTTTGATAGTGGGCCGGGCAAGCATAGTAATCTAGGCTAGCCAACCTGCATCTGGCTCGTGAGTCTCTTCATCCATAACGTTTGTTTCCATTATCTATGGTACAGAAGGTATTTAATGGAATTTTAGTGGGATCCTCTTCATCAGGGATATCCCAGTAGGAAAGACGTATAGCCAATTGACAAATATCTGGGTGGAGAGATGGCCACCAAGTCCCTAAGAGGGCTGTATGCAAGATAGACCATACTTCTTTTCTAGTAGGATTTGTGATCAGCCATCGCTGCTGAACAGGCTGATGAGGGTTAGGACTACTGGTGGAAAAGGAGACAATCTATAGCCATATCCACATGGCGAATACGCAATTTGAAAGGGTTACCAGTCTTTTCCAGTTTCCAGCCAGATTCTGGACAGGGCGCAGGCTTGAGATTTGAGGCATGGATCCAGGAAGTGATTCCGTCTACTTTTACTGCTCTAGGTGTTATAAGTAGCACCTGGTATGGTTCTTTCCAGCGGGATTCCAGGGATGACACCTGATGTCGTCTTATGTAGATGAAGTCTCTTACTTGATATGGATGTGTAGTCCCCTCGTCCCGAGGTTGGTAGACAGTGGCCCGCTGTTTCAACAGGTATCAGTGAGTTCTTTCACAAACTTTTAGTTTGTCAAGCAAGGGGATGTGGAAGGGATCGTTAGGTCTTAGAATTTGGGATAGGTCCCTTACTGGAGGAGGGGCACCATAGAGAATTTCATAGGGGATGAGGTTACAGAAAGAAACAGAGGGAGTATTTCTTGCATGAAACAGTGCATAAGGCAGTAGCATACATCAACCTTTTATGCCGGTCTGTAAGCTTAATTTCTTTAATGTCTCTTTAATTGTTCTATTTATTTTTTTACATGTCCTGAGCTCTGGGGTCTATAAGCACAATGTAACTTCCAATTAATCCCCAGGGTCCTAACTAACCCCTGACTTACCTTGGCCATTAACGCCGGTCCATTATGAGACCCTATTACATTAGGCAGGCCGTATCTTGGAAAAATATCTTTCAGGATATCCTTGACCACCATTTGCGCCGTTTTTTTTTTTATTTTTATTTTTTTTTATTTTTTATTTTGTGGGAAAGTCTTCAATTTATCCTGAAAATGTATCTACAAAGACTAGGAGATATTTAAGTCCTTACCTGGCTGTCTTAATTTCAGTAAAGTCCACTTCCCAGAATTGTCCTGGTCTGATTCCTCATAGGTGCTTTCCTGCAGGAAGCTTGGAAGGGTAACCATTAACCCATTTACAGACCCAACAGGCTATTGTCATCCCTTCAGATATTTCCTTTCGCTGTGAGTAGGTTAGTCAAAAACTCTGTTCTTGCTCCTTCAAAAAAAAGTATTAACTGTAGGCCTATTTGATCACTCCTTTGAACCAAGGTGAGTGAGTTGATGTACATTTTTAACGTAGTGTAGGGCTTTCTGTAATTTCAGGCTGGGCTCAGAGAAGTTGAGGAATTCAGTGTCAGTTTCCTTAGATGTTATCAAAAGCTTGCTGGTGCTCATGGGTCCATTGGAATTGGGCATCCTCATTTAACAGCGGGTATGAAGGAGCAGCTAAGAACACAAACCCAGGTTTGCATTACCTGCAAAAGCCAGCAGTCCCATGAAACTCTCTGTGTTGTCTTCTGTTAGATGGGGGTGGTATCTGCGCAATGGTTTGTTTTCTGGGATCAGTGAGCCATCATTTACCACCCCTAAGAGAATACCCCAGGAAGATTACCTTTTGCTTTCAAATTTGGGCTTTTTTGGCAAAAGCTCTATTCCCAAGTGAGCAAGCTCGGATAATAGTGCTTGGGTTGCAGACTCACAGTTTTCCTTGGTGTTGGCTGCCAGTAGCAGGATATCCACATATTGAAGCAGGGTGACTTTGGGGTGCGTAATTCTGAAGTTGTGATCTCTGTGGAGGGCTTCATCAAAGAGAGTGGAGGAGTTTTTGAAACCCTGTGGGAGTCTAGTCCAAGTTAGTTGACAAGACGTTCCGGGTTATGGGTCTACCCACTCAAAAGCAAACAGCAACTGACTATCTTTATGCATGGGCAAGCAAAAGTAAGCATATTTAAGTCGAGAACAGTATACCATTTTCACTCAGCAACAACAAAGGGTTTATTGGGGGTCCATAATGCTGGGGCTCAGAGCTCACTTAATAGAAAAGAGAGCCCTGGGAACAGCTTAATCAGATCTTCTATACTTTCCTTGGAGAGGGCAGTGAGTGAAATTTATTGATGGGTCAGAGCAAGTGGGCAGTTTGCGTGCAACCTGGTGAGGTAGTACAATCCTCACTTTGGCATTTGGTGACAGCACATGCTGGGAACAAAATTAGCAAACAGTTCTCCAGATTTCAACAGTGTTTTGTTAAGCATACAGAAAAACAGGAAGTGACAAGTACCTATTTTATTAACCTTTCACCAAAGCAAAATGGAAAGTGAGCATGGATTACTAAAACAACCATGTCCAGGTTGCCTAATGCTCTCAAATATCAATCTTATTGGTGACTACATATTTGTTTCTTCCAAAGATTATATATTCAACCTCAACCATGTTGAAAATGTCTAAACCTATCAGTCACATTATACTTTGCCTGATTTCCTAATGTCTCTATTGATATCTGTATTCTCACATATTTTCCCCAGTTCATCATTGTGACTGACTCTTCACATGTGATGATATTTATGTTCACTCTCTACCCAAAACCCTATAGCTAAAGAACTTTTTGTCCAAATTCTATACTCACTCTTTTTTCTAAACCTACTGACTATCTTCTTAATCCTACCGACTATCCTTTTTGATGGGATGTTCTCTTCTATATTCAATCATCCAAGGTAAAGGTCCTATTCCATTGTATATCGATTTATCTTGGACATCTCTGCAGAATGTAATTCATCACTAAGTATCCCAAACAAGGGCCTAATGCCCCTCTGGGCTTCAAATCTTACCTAGATTTTTGTTTTTATACTTAATTTGAAAGTTTAATAAAATAGTGGTTGCCAAGGAAGTGACCTCATTCAGTTCCTGAAGAAATTGACCTACCTCACTTCTTTGGTGATGGAACTCTCTGAACTTGGGCTCCAGGAAGCCAGGCACACAGAGCCAGTCCCAATGCCAGTCCCAGTGGGCTCACTGGTTTGGACTTACCAAGGAGAGAGTCTGTTTTTCTTGGTACCTACTGATGTGAGGATGGCCAAATGCTAGGAGAGCTCTGAAGACAGGCCTTCCCTGAGAAAGCATGTAGTTGTCAGCACAGGCTCCTGACAAGTTCACAGATTTGGACAAGAAGACCAGATCTGAGACAGGATAGGCCATTTCGGGGGAACACAGCATGGCCCACCAGTCAGAGGACACTCTGGATAGTTACAGACTTACTTGGGGTAAGGAGGTGCCTTTTGAGTGTGGGTGTGAGTTTGTGGTTTTGTCTCATGTTCTGAGAATAAGTAGGAAAGGTGGTTTGTTTGTTTTGGAGTGGACTGTTTCTAGAAAGTCCTTTGACAAGATGAGTGTTTCTGTGTCTGTGTAACCCACTGTGTCCTCGGTTGTAGACATTAGAAAAGAGAATGCATCGATGGATGTGTCCTGTCTGGTAGAAAGTTTCCCAGCATTCATCCTGCCCATTTTGGAAGGACTGCAGGTTGCCTTATCGATGGGCAACACCTACTATCTTCCTAAGTTCCTGTTTTCTCCCTGAATTCTGGCCACTCTCCAGAATAGGCTCATGTTTTTGTGTCCAATATATGTACCACCTCCAAGTTGTGTGACATGGCCATGTTCTGGATAGCTGAAGAAAATATCGAGCACCTCAGAAAACTAAGATATCAGTATGATCAGGAAAGTCTCAGTGGAGAAACCCTGCCTTGGGCCTATTGCTTACCAATTGTTCTGTTGTCCTAAATGTCAGCAAGGTCTTTGCCTCAGGACACCCCTTGTGAAGCCTGAAAAAAACAGTTTTCAAATGGAAATAAATGGGCATCACCTGTGGCTCTTTGCTAAATTGCTTTGGAAATGGATGTGTCTGAATCAGCCTCTTGGCCATGTGTGGGGCTGTGGCTTAGATTCTCAGAACCTGATGGATCTAAAGAAAGATCCCATGTGTGCATCCACAACCAAATTGGCCAAAATAGCCTTCCTCTGTAAGGTTCCTGATCTCTGTCAAGGGAGAATATGGATCCTTTGGGTCAAATGACTTTTTCAAAGCCCTGCAGAGGCTAGCCCAGAGATGCTTGGGTTTCTTCATGACTACAGTTTACTTAAAAAATCTAATCCCCACAGTCGTTAGGCCTCAAATTGGGGAAGCAGAGCAGTATTAACTGTAGGCCTATTTGATCATTCCTGGTTCACAGTAAAGGTGTGCAGGCCAACATGACTTTAGGCAAATGAGGGGCAATGGAGCTTATTTTGGACACTGTCTTGGGCTGCGTACGTCATGGTATCCTCCAGCCACAGGTGATGATGCGTGTCTCGATGGAAGAAGATGAGGGCCATGTGGGAGTGTTTTGGTTTTAATTGTGGTCATTTGTGTGGTGGTTGGAATAGATGACTTGGTCCACCTTCTCTTGAACTCTGGTGTGATTAGCCTTAGAGAACGAGTTCTGGAACTGAACTCAGAGAAGTATTGCCATGAATTGTGTTGGGATTGTTAGGGGGCCACACATGAGAGCCACCCTTTGATAGTGAGCTCTATTTGCAGTGTGGATTTCCACAGAGCACTTGGAATCTAGGCCAGGATATCACATGATTATATTCTGAAAGCCTTGGCAGCCATATTTGAGAGGCAAAACACACACGGACCTCACATTGTAGACCTCAATGAGCCTAGCTTCATGTGACCTTTTGGCCACTCTTGGGGAAGCCTTGCCTGTGAGAGTTCTCCAGAGTTTTCATTGAAATGACCTTCCTCACAATTTAATGCTTCCTGAATTAATTGAAACCCTCAGTGCCTCCAACTTCATCCTTGAAAAATGGCAAGATAAATACCATGAAATCTTTGAAATTCCCATGACCAGGTGGCACTGGAGAACCTTTGGATGTCCTGTTGCTGATCATGAGTATACAGACAGTGCCTTGATTGACTGGGATTCATGAAAATTGTGTAGAACAGAGATGCCAGTAAGTTGGATCCTGGTGAGTAGTGGGCCTAGAAGAGTGGGGTGCAGGTGTGTGATAAAACATCTGTGGTGGGGTCATGTGGATTTTCCATTGGCTTCCAAATGGCTTGTGACTGATATGGTGTAGCCAGCAGACCCTTATGTAAAGGCATCTTGTTATATGGAGAAGTTTAAAGGCAATTTTAAGAATCAGGTTGCTATGGTTAAGGGGACAAAGTATGTGCGATAGAAGATTTGTTGGTGCATTCTCTTGTAGACACTGACCCACCACACCTGACAGAACTCACTCTAGCACTATGTCTCGTTTGATCTCCTTGTATTTCATGAAGCAAATATCAAACTCCCAGTGCCACAGCAAGAAACACCACAAAAAGTGGAGGATGAACAAATGGCTTCATAGTCCACACGGGGAGTCACTTAGCCCCCCGTGGCCACGGTTTACCTACAAAGAGAGAATTCAGCACTGCTGCATAATGTTCATTGGAAAATGAGAAACCATGTCCTCCAGGTCACATAGATGCAGACCCAACTTTGATGGTCTCACTACAAAGGAAGCTAAATCTCCTCTAAACAACATATATTTCAAGGGCCCAAACTCAGAGGCAGTTTCTCAAGAAGTTTAGGGCAGCACAGCACCATGTTTGTGGAGTGTTAACCCTGTCCCTTACTTTTGGAAACTCCTCTACCACCTCCACGGTTGTGAACTCCTGAGCATGTTCCATTCCAGATATGTATTCACATATTTTCTAACTCTTCTCCTCTAATTGTGTCTTACTTGGGATGAAGGTAATGTCAAGGAATTGTTCTGGATGATAGTGGGAAGATTTTTGTGTAGCACATATTTGCATACACATTGGAGTCATTTTCTGCTGAGATACACGCATAAGTCTCTATGGCTCGTGGCATTTTGCCAACAGTATTGATTGACAGGCGAGGCATTACTCTCCGCCTCTACCACTACTTTTGAGTTATCACACTGTTTTGGAGTTCTCAAAGGGATTTCCGGGGATTCCCCGTGAGTTCCCATTGGTTGGGAAAGTGCAGGAGGAGGGATTGCCGGGAGTGGTATTTCCTGCTGGGGTTTTCCTGGGCAAGCCCTTGGCATTGAGAGAATTCCCTAGGAGCGTGAGTGAGGTTTTTTCTTTGCAGTTCAAAAATAAAGTTTGTTCCTGCTTCAGTGGCTGGTGATTTGTGCCCAGCCAGACTGCAGCAATTGGTGGGCCATGTGGGGAACGTCTGAAGCTTCGGGGTAAGTGAAACTTCTTGCCCCTAAGAGAAGGCGAGAGAATGGGTGACCATTTTAATAAACAATGTGTTCTTGTTTTGATTTGTTTTGTGTTTGTTTCAATCTGGCTATCCCTAGAATTTTCTCAGGCAGACTGGGAAAAATGGTTGGCTCAAGGTTTGAAGTTGTTCGCCACTGAGGAAGAGATAGAAATAGACCACAAATGCACATGTCAAGAAAATAGGAAAATTGATACAACGATTTTTGTTCCGTTTTTGTTTCATTTTGTTTCGGTTTTGTTTTGTGTTATCTTATTGTGTTGCGTTATCTTTAAAACAGATTAGAAATTAGTAAAAAACAAACTGAAAGAGTGTTAAGTAAATTGTTAGAAGTTCAGATGATGGAGAAAGACATTTTAGATCAAGCAAAAGAGAAGGTCTCTCAAGCTAGTCAGACAGAGGAAGAAAATTTAAAGGAAGAAAGCTTAGAGGAGAAACAGCTATAAGGGAAAAAGCTACAACAGGAGGCTGCCACTAACACCGTTCTATCACTAGAGGGCATAATTCAACCAACAGCTCCACCTATGGATATAGCTGAGTGGCCCTCAACCCCTGTAGTTGATAGATGGGATCCTGAGACAGGACCTCAAAGATTAGCATGCCCTGTACTTGAGCAGGCAGGAGGCCAGCGAATTCACGTTGCTTTAGATTTCAAAACAGTGAAGCAGTTAATGGAGGCTATAACACCCTATGGTCCTCAAGCACCCTTCACTGTAAGCATGGTCAAATCCATTACCAATTTGGACATGACACCAGCAGATTGGGGTAGTATGTGTAAATCTGTGCTAAATGGAGGACAATATTTGTTATGGAAGGTTGCCCATGAGGAATTTTGCAGGGTGACAGCTAGGCAAAGTGCAGCAGCCGGTTACCTTCAAAGAAATCTAGATATGTTGTTAGGAGAAAGACCTTATGAGGGTCAACGGCAACAAATTGAATATGATCCTGGAGTATACGTACAAATTGCTGTAGATGCGGTTAGGGCATGAAAAACTTTACAGTAGCATGGAGATTTACAAGGTCAGTTATCTAAGGTAATACAAGAAAATAATGAACCTTACACTGAATTTGTAGATAGACTTATTCAAGCAGCTTCCAGAATTTTGTGGGATACAGAACAAGGAATGCCATTTATAAAACAACTGGGTTATGACGAAGCAAATCATTGCTGCAGAGAGGTAATTAGACCATGGAGACATGAAGATTTAAACACATATGTTAAATTATGTAGAGACATTAATGAACAAAGACAAGTCTTGGTAGCAGTAGAACAGGCTTTATATGCCAGGCCAAAAAAAATGCTACAATTGTGAACAAACAGGACATTTTAAAAGGAGTTGCCCCATAAGAGGAGGATTTGACAAAGCTAGGTATCAAAGGAATAGAATACCGGGTATTTGCCCACGATACCGTAGAGGGAGACATTGGGCAAATGAATGCCATTCTCAAACCAACATAGAGGGTACTCCGTTATCAAAAAATGGACAAGGACCAGGAATTTACCCACGATATCATGAAGAAAGGCATCGGGCTCCATTGCCAAAAAACAGACAGGGGGCCCCAATTCTCCGTGGCCCACGAACACAAATGTACTGGGCACTGGAGGAACCCAGAAACACCATGGAGGAACCCAGCAACACCATCAGGGTAGTGCCCAGGACACATTATCCATCAGATCTCTCATCAGACGAACCAGAGGGAGCACAGGGTTGGACATCTGTGCCTCCACCAGAGCAGTACTAACTCCAGAGATGGGAGTTCAAATCATTTCCACAGAGGTGAAATGCCTCTTCCCAAAGGAACAGTAGGCTTATTATTGGGATGCAGCTCTTCTACTCTAAAAGGACTTATGATAAGTCCTGGGGTAATTGATCCTGATTATGAAGGTGAAATAAAAATTATAGCCAGTTCACCAAACGGTATATCAGTAATTTTACCAGGAGATAGAATAGCACAGCTATTAATAATACCCAACCTACATGATAAATTTTCCAGTAGTAGTATAGAAAGAGGTTCCAGGTGAATAGACTCCACAGGTGTAGATTGGGCTATGCTGTCTTTGAAGTCAGATTCTCGCCTAATGATAAAATTAAATATTCAAGGACATGAATTTAATGGGCTACTGGATACAGGTGCAGACCTTAGCATCATATCTCGTCAAGAATGGCCAAAACATTGGCCGTTACAAGAAGCCCCTCAAACGCTTTGAGGCCTAGGAGTGGCAACTAATCCCCATAGAAGTGCAATGGTATTAGATTGGAAGAATCCTGAAAGATGTAAAGGAACTATACAGACATATGTATTGGATCATCTTCCTATAAATTTATGGGGACAAGATTCCTAAATCAATTAGTATTGACATTAACAAATAACATTAATCCAAATGTGCCCACTATTAGGGCTAGACAAGGTTTCAGGAAAGAAAAAAGATTAGGAGAACAAGGTATAGCAGCACCAATTCAAATAGATCAAGGAATAAATAGACATGGACTGGGTTTTCAGAAGGGGTCACTGAGGCAATAAAAATTACTTGGAAATCAGATAGACCAGTATGGGTTCCTCAGTGGCCCCTGACTAAAGAAAAGATACAAGCAGCCCATGACCTAGTCAGAAAACAATTAGCGGAGGGACATATAAAACTTTCCGCATATCCCTATAATACTCCCATTTTTGTTATTAAAAAGAAATCTGGTAAATGGAGATTATTGCAAGATTTAAGGGCCATTAGGGATTTCCGGGGATTCCCCCAGAGTTCCCACTGGTTGGGGAAGTGCAGGAGGAGGGATTTCCGGGAAAAATATTTTCGGTTGGGGGTTTTCCTGGACAAGCCGCTTGGCATCTAGAGAATTCCCAAGAAGCGTGTGTGAGGTATTTTCTTGCAGTTCAAAAATAAAGATTGTTCCTGCTTCAGTGTTTCGTGATTTGTGCCCAGCCAGACTGAGGCAATTTTCTTATTTTCCAATCAAAATACTGAAACCATGACACGAACACATACCCTACTAGACTCTGACTACTAATCCTAATATGATGGAGAAAAATAACCCAAAGAGAATAGAAATAAAAGCAGTTCAGTGGAGGCATTTTGTATATTTGGACTTGCCTTTTGCATGACAAAGGGTAGGTGTTATAAATCTAGTCAATTTTTGGTTAAATTAGTTCTCTGGGTGTTTTTAAAGTTAACAAATATGTGAAATCCAGTCTCCCTTTCTCTATAGCCTATTGAGAACATGCATATTTATATGCACATATAGAATCCTACCTTGTATCACAGGTAAATTTTTGAGTGTTGTCTGACTTGGCAGATACAAATTGTGATAAGAGATCTCCGTGGTCAGTAAAATAAATATTTTTACATCTGTGGATGATATATATTTCAGGATGAATTAGGATTAGCATACGTATTGCTACATTTTAATGTGTGTTTGTGTGTTTTGTGAATGTGTGTTTGTATATATATATATATATATATATATATATATATATATATATATATATATATATATATATATTTGTATATACACGCTCCAGATTTTTCTAAATATGGAATATATGTGTCTTACATACACTCCCTAAATTCATTCATGTTCATGTATTTAGATTAATAATGAATTTTTCACAAGAATATTATAAGAAATATTCATCCACCTGAAATACATATTTGTTTCCTAGTACTGACAACGAAGTTCAGTGAAAGGTGCATACAAATCCTAATATTTCTATAGTAACTGACTCAGTTTAACATCAATGCAAGTAGATTCCTATGGGACATGATGTGTATTTTGACATTCGTTTTTATTCAACACTGGTACATTACTATTTCTTCAGTTTATGCACATCATTGGATATATATTTCATCCACTAGTTCACAAATTTGTAGGCATTTGTTTCACTTTCAACCACTTCCTGCTTCAGAACACATGTATTCCTCCATTTTCTTGACTGGTATTTTCGTGAGACTTCTTTCCAAAAACATTATTTTCAATTCCATAATCAATTTTGAAGCAAAACTCACACACCCTTCATGATAAACCATAACCCTAATATTACCATTAGATGTATAACTGGTTGAAATTAATGTATGCATATCAATATAAGATTTCCTGAATATTTTCAGATATCAATTCAAACTGTTTTTTAATGTTGGAACGAGTTATAAGATTTATTCACAGTATGGTCTATTCATGCATTATCTCTATATTCTTAGACACAGGTTACATTTATTTTAACCCAAAATACTAATTTATACATCTTCAAAATATTGCTCCAATAAATGGTGGAAGAAAAACTCATGTCACCTGATCTACATATACATTTTATCACAGTAATATACTGGTCACAAAATGCAAAGATCACACTTAGGATTGTAACAAAGCCTGAATGGAAAGTGAACATGGATTACTAAAAACATTCATGTCCAGGTTGCCTAATGCTCCCAATTGCCAATCTTGTGGGGGAATAAATATTTTTTTCTTCCAGAGGTTATATATTCAAACTCAATCCTGTTGAAAATGTCTAATCCTATCACTCACTTTATTATTTGCCTGATTTCATAATGTCTCTATTGATATCTGCTTCCCTACATATTTTCTCAAGTTCATCATTGTGACTGACTCTTCACATGTGCTGACATTTACATTCACTCTCTACCCTAAATCCTATTGCTAAAGATCTTTTGGTCCAAATCCTATAGTCACTTTTTTTTCTAAACTCACCAACAGTCTTCCTAATCCTACAGACTATCCCTTTTTTGACTCTATTTTCTCTTCGAAATTCAATCATCCAAGGTACAAGGTCCGATGCCATTGAATATTGATTTATCTGAGACAACTGTGCAGAACATAATTCAAAGCTAAGTATCCCAATGAAAGCACCAATGCCCTTCTGCGCTTCAAATCTAACCTAGATTTCTGTTTTTGTACCTATATTTCACCTATATATTCTTGTAAATATCACAGGTTCCCAATACCATTATTCATCCTGCAGAATGATTCCTCACCCAAATTGAACCTGTTATTAACCCTAACCATACACTGTTCCCTCAATCTACCTTTACAGAAAAGCAGGCACAGAGTTGGTCTTACAATACTGGAAGTTAGGGGATCTTCCACCTGCTGAGAAACTCAAAGGTCTATGCAGAAATGAACCCTGGAGAAGTTGTAGGCAGCTATGTAGAACCTGAGAGAGCAAAAGTCATCTTCCATGGCAAACATCCTGGTCAAGATGAAGGGATGTGTTTGAATCAGCCTCTCTTTTCTTAATGTAGAGAAGATGGACCAAACCAGGACTGTGTGGAGAGCTGTTCCTGGTTCCCTATGGTTGATATACCATTCTAACTTGTGACACTGTCACAGGAAGTAGGGTCTCCCTCCATCTCAGGGGACCCTTGGAAGCAACTGTTAGGACAAAGTGGTTGCCAAGGCAGTGACCTCATTCAATTCTCGAAAGAAATGGCCTTCCTCACTTCCTTGGTGATGGAACTCTCTCAATTTTGGATCCAGGAAACCAGGCACACAGAGCCAGTCCCAGTCTCAATCCCAGTGTGCTCACTTGTTTGGATTTATGAAGGACAGTGTCAGTCTTTCTTGGTACCTACTAATGTGAAGATGGCCAAATGCTCTGAAGAGGGGAGTTTCGCGAGAAAGCACATAGTGTTTCTCCAGTGGCTCCTGACAACTTCATATATTTGGACAAGGACACCAGATCGGAGACAGGACAGAAAACTTCGCTGGTACATAGAATAGCCCACCTGTCAGAGTACACTCCGGATAGTCAGAGACCTACTTCAGAGAACGAGGTGCCTTTGTGGGTGTGGGTGTGAGTTTGTGGTTTTGTCTCATGTTCTAAGAATAGGTAGGAAAGGCGATTTGTTTGTTATGGAGTCGAGAGTTTCTAGTATGTTGATTGACAAGGCAAGTGTTTCTATATCTGTGTATACCACTGTGTCTGTGGTTGTAGACAGCAGAAAAGAGAATGCATCAATGGATGTGTCCTGTCTAGTGGAAAGCTTCCCAGGATTAATCTTCCCCAATTGATAAATGGACTGTGGCTTGACTTATGGATGGGCAACACCTAAAATCTTCCTAAATTCCTGTTTTCTTCCTGAATTCTGGCCACTCTCCAGAATAGCCTCATGGTTTTGTGTCCAACATATGTACCACCTCGAAGCTCTGTAACATGGCCATGTACTTGATAGCTGAAGAGAATGGCGAGAATCTCAGAAAACTCACATATGAGTTTGACCAGGAGAGTCTCAGTGGAGAAACCCTGCTGTGGCCCTTTCGCTTACCAATTGTTCTGTTGCTCTGAATGTCAGGAAGGTCTTTGCCTCTGGCCACACCTTTGTGAAGCCCTAAGAAAACAGTTTTCAAATGGAAATGAATGGGAATCACCTGTGGCTCTTTCATTAATTGCTTTGGAAAGGGATGTGTCTGAATCAGCCTCTTGGCCCTGTCTGAGGCTATGGCTTTGATTCTCAGCACCTGATGGATCTAAAGAAAAATCCCATGTGTGCATCCAAAACCAAAATGGCAAAAATATCAGTCATTGTGGATGAAGTTTCTCGCCTTCCTCTTTTAGCTTCCTTAACTCCATCAATTGAGAATAGGGATTCTTTGTGTCAAATTAGTTCTTCAAAGCCCTGCAGAGGTTCTTGGGTTTTCTCATGAATCCAAATCACCTAAAAAATCCATACCTCACAGTCAGTATTCCTCAAATTGGAGAAACAGAGCAGTATTAAGGGCAGGATTATTTGATAACTCCTTGTTCACAGGAAGGGTGTTTAGGCGACCCTGACTTCATGCAAATGAGGGGCAAGGGAGCTTATTTTGGACACTCTCTTTCGCTGCACCCCTCATGGAAACCTCCAGCCAAAGGTTATGATGAGTGTCTATATAGAAGAAGATGAGGGCCATGTGGGAGTGTTTTGGTTTTAATTGTGGTCATTTGTGTGTTGGTTGAAAAAGATGACTGGGTCCTCCTGGGCTTGTACTCTGGTGTGATTCCCCTTAGACACTGAGCCCTGGAACTGACCTTAGTGAAGTATTGTCAAGAATTGTGTTGGGATTTTAGGAGGCCATGCATGAGATTCGCCCTTGGAAACTGAGATGTAGGCCCAGGTTGGCTTTCCACAGAGCACTGGGAATCTCAGTGTAGATACCAAATATTTAATTCTGAAAGACTTGGCAGCAATAGTTGAGATCAAAACACTCAAGGACCTCAATTGTAGACCTCAATACACATTGTTTTATGTGACCTTTTGGACACTCTTTGGGAAACCTTGCCTGTGAGAGT
Organism: Callospermophilus lateralis; assembly: GCF_048772815.1. NCBI lineage: Eukaryota > Metazoa > Chordata > Mammalia > Rodentia > Sciuridae > Callospermophilus > Callospermophilus lateralis. The sequence continues at coordinate 1,101,510 of NW_027514383.1, read as the reverse complement.
TCTCCAGAATTTTCATTGAAATGATCATACTCACCATTTAATGGTTCCTGAATGAATTGAAACCCACTGTGCCTCCAACTTCATCCTTGATAAATGGCTAGATAAATACCATTAAATTTTTGAAATTCCCATGAACAGGTTTAATGCAGAACATTTGGATGTCCTATTTCTGATCATGAGTGTACCAGACAGTGCCTTGATTGATTGGGTTTCATGAAAATTGTGTAGAACAGAGATGCCAGTAAGTTGGAGCCTGCTGAGTAGAAGGACTACAGCAGCACTGGGCTTGTGTGTGATAAAACATCTGTGGTAGGGCCATGTGGATCTGCCATTGGATTCCAAATTTCATGAGACGGACATGGTGCAGCCAGGAGACCATTATAAGTAAATGCATCTTGTTATATGGAGAGGTTTCAGGGTAATTTACAGAATCAGGTTGCTATGGTCAAGGGGGCAAGTTATGTGGTATAGAGGCTGGTTTCGTGCATGCTCATGCATACCCTGACCCACCACACGTGATAGAACTCCCTCCAGCACTGTGTCACAGTTGATCACCTTGTATTTTGTGAAGCAAATACCAAACTCCCAGTGCAGCAGCAAGAAATACCAGGAAAAGTGGAGGATGTCCAAATGGCTTCACAGTCCACACGGGTAGACACTTAACCCACAGTGGCCACAGTTTACCTAAAAAGAGAGAATTCAGCACTGCTGCCTCATGTTCATTGGAAAATCAGAAACCATGTCCTCCAGGTCACATAGATGCACACCCAGCTTTGATGGTCTCACTAGAAAGGAAGCTAAAGCTCCTGACAACATCATATATTTCAAGTGCCCAACCCCAGAGGAAGTTTCTCAAGAAGTCTTTAGGCCATCAGAGCTCCATGTTTGTGGAGAGTATACCCTGTCCCTTACTTTTGCAAACTCCTCTACCACCTCCAAGGTTGTGAATATTTGAGCATTTTGCTTTCCGGATATGTATTAACAGATTTTCTAACTCTTTTCCTCTAATTGTTTCTTACTTGTGGCAACGGTAAAGTCAAGGCATTGTTCTGCATGAGAGTGGGAATAATTTTGTGTAGCACATATTTACAAACACATTGGAATTATTTTCCAATTTTCCAACTGAAATACTAAATCCCTGACACTAAACCCTACAATATTAGACTCTGACTACTAATCCTAATATGATGGAGGAAAATTACCCAAACAGAATAGAAATTCAAGCAGTTCAGAGGAGGCATGTTTTATAATTGTACTTCCCTTTTGAATTATATAGGGTAGGAGTTATAAATCTAGTCAATTTTTTGTTGAAATAGTTCTCCCTGTGTTTTTAAAGATAACAAATATGTGAATTCCTGTCTCCCTTTCTCTGTAGCCTATTCAGTCCATGTATTTTTATATGCACATATAGAATCCTACCTGGTATCTCATGTATATTCTTGTGAGGTGCCTGAATTGGCAGATACAAATTGTGAGAAGAGATCACTTCTCCTAAATGCTGTTGGAACTGAAAAATCAACCTATGTGTGAGCTTCCTAGTTAAACAAAATTATACATAAATCCAAATTCAGTAAAATGAATATTTGAATATTTTTGGATTTGTGAATTATATGTATTTCATGGTGAATTTCAATTGGCATATATTTCTACTATTTAATTTCTGTGTGTGTGTGTGTGTGTACACATTCTCATGATTTTTCAAAAAATGAAATATATGTGTCTTACATACACTCCCTAAATTTATTTTTATTCATGTATGTGGATATATAATCAACTTTTCACAAGATTATTTTCAGAAATATTCATCAACCTGAAATACATATTTGTTTCCTAGTACTGAAACTAACTTCAGTGAATGGTGTATTCAAATCCTAATATTTCTACAGTAACTGACCCAGTTTAACATCAATGCAAGTAGATTCCTATGGGACATGTTGTATATTTTGACGTTCATTTTTTATTCAACACTGGTAAATTAATATTCTTTTAGTTTATTCAAATCATAGGATATATATTTCATACACAATTTTGAAAATTTATGGGTATTTGTTTCACTTTCAATCAGTTTCTACTTCAGAACACATATATTCCTCCATGTTTCTTTACTGGTCTCTTCGTGAGACTTCTTTCCAAACACATTATTTTCGTTTTTCATAATCACTTTTGAAGCAAAACTCACACACCCTTGCTGATAAACCATATCCTTAATATTACCATTAGTTGTATAACTGGTTGGAATGAATGATTGTATATCAAAACAAGATTTCTTATACATTTTCAGATATCAATTCAATCTATTATATAAAGTGGAACCAGTTATAGTATTTATTGACAGTATAGTCTATTCATGCAATATCTCTATATTCATAGACACGGGGTACACCTATTTAATACTATTATGTTCGTCTTCAAAATATTGCTCCCAGAAATGGTGGAAGAAATACTCATGTCACTTGCTCTACATATACATTTTATCACATAAATATTCTGGACATAAAATGCAAAGTTCACACTTATGGTTGTACTATATCCTAAATGGAGAGTGAACTTGGATTAGTAAAAACATCCATGTCCAAGTTGCCTAATGCTCTCAAATGTCAACCCTATTGGTGACTACCTATTTGTTTCTTCCTAAGATTAGATATTCAAACTCAACCCTGTTGAAAATTTCTAATCCTATCACTCACTTTATACTTTGCCTGATTTCCTAATGTCTCTATTGATATCTGCTTTCCTACATATTTTTGCCAGTTCATCATTTGGACTGACTCGTCACATGTGTGACATTTACATTCACTCTCTATCCGAAACCCTACTGCTAAAGAACTTTTGGTGAAAATCCTATACTCACTCTTCTTCCTAAAACTACCGACTATTTTCCTGATCCTACGGGCTACCCTTGTTTGAGTGGATGTTCTCTTCTACATTCAATCATCAAAGGTACAAGGTCCTATGCAATTTAATATCGATTTATATGAGATATCTGTGCACAATATAATTCAACACTAAGTATAACAATTGAGTGCCCAATGCGCTTCTGGCTTCAAATATTACTTTGATTTCTGTTTTCAAACATATATTTCACCTCTATATTCTTATAAATATCACAGGTTTCCAATACCATTATTCATCCAGCAGAATGATTCCTAATCCAAATTGAACATATTTTTAACCCAAACCATACACTGTTCCCTCAATCTAACTTTACAGATGAGCAGGGACAGAGTTGGTGTTACAATACACGAATGTAGGGGATCTTCCACCTGCTGAGAACCTCAAAGGTCAATGCAGAAATCATCCCTGGAGACGATGTAGGCAGCTATGAAGGAACTGAGAGAGCAAAAGTCATCTTCCATGGCAAGCAACCTGGTTAGGATGAAAGGTTGTGTCTGAATCAGCCTCTGTCTTCTTAATCTAGAGAACATGGACCAAACCAAGCCTATGTGGAGAGCTGTTCCTGGGTGCCTATTGTTAATATACCATTCTATCTTGTAAAAGTGTCAAAGGAAGTAGGAGCAGCCTCCATTTCATGGGACCCTTGGAAGCATCTGTTATGACAAAGTGATTGCCAAGGCAGTGACCTCATACAGTTACTGACAGAAGTGACATCGCCTCACTTCCTTGGTTATGGAACTCTCTGAACTTGAGACCCAGAAAGTCAGGCACCCAGAGCCAGTCCCAGTCCTAGTCCCAATGGTCTCACTTGTTTGGATTTACCAAGGACAGAGTCAATCTTTCTTGGTACCTACAGATGTGAGGATGGCCAAATGCCAGGATAGCACTGAAGAGGGGCCTTTCATGAGAAAGCAGGTAGTGGCTAAGCTCTGGCTCCTGAAAACTTCACAGAGTTGGCCAAGTAGACAAGATGTGAGACAGGACAGGCCATTTCGGGGAAACATAGAATGGCCCACCAGTCACAGGACACTTCTTATTGTCACAGACCTACTTGGGGGAAAGAGGTGCGTTTGTGGGTGTGGGTGTGGGTTTGAGGTTTTGTTTCATGTTCTGAGAATAGGTAGGAAAAGCGGTTTGTTTGGTTTGGAGTGAACTGATTCTAGTAAGTCCTTTGACAATGTGATTGTTTCTATGTCTGTGTATCCCACTGTGTTCGTGGTTGTAGACACTAGAAAAGAGAATAAATCAATGGATGTGTCCTGTCTAGTAGAAAGCTTACCAGAATTCATCCTGCCCAATTTATGAATGGACTGCGGCTTGCCTTATCAATGGGCAACACCTGCTATCTCAATATGTTCCTTTTTGCATAATGAAATCTGGACACTCTCCAGAATAGTCTCATGGTTTTGTGTCCAAGATATGTACCACCTCCAAGCTCTGTGACTTGGCCATGGACTGGATAGCTGAAGGGAATGGCGAGCATCTCAGAAAACTCAGATATAAGTGTGACCAGGAAAGTCTCAGTGGAGAATCCCTGCTTTGGGCCTTGTGCTTACATATTGTTCTTTTGCCCTTAATGTTATGAATTTGTTTGCCTGAGGCCAACATTTTGGGAAGCCTGAAGAAAACAGTTTTAAAATGAAAATCAATGTGCATCACCTGTGGCTCTTTGGTTGAATGCTTTGGAAAGGGATGTGTCTGAAGCAGCCTCTTGGCCCTGTTTGAGACTGTGGCTTAGATTCTCAGCACCTGATGGATCAAAAAATTGATCCCATGTTTGAATCCAAACCCAAAATGGCCAAAAGGGCAGTTATTGTGGATGAAGTCTCTTGCCTTCCTCTGTAAGGTTCCTGACCTCCATCAAGTGAGAATCTGGATCCTTTGGGTGAAATGAGTTCTTCAAAGCCATGCAGAGGCTCGCCCATAGGAGCTTGGGTTTTCCCATGACTTCAATTCACATAAAGAATCTAATCCCAACAGACAGTAGGCCTCAAAGTGCAGAAGTAGATCAGTATTAACGGCAGGCCTATTTGATCACTCCTGGTTCACAGGAAGTTTGTCAAAGCCACCCTGACTTTAGGCAAATGAGGGGCAAGGAAGCATATTTTGGAACCTGTGTTGGGCTGTGCCCCTAATTGAATCCTTAAGCCAGAGATTATGATGAGTGTCTATATGGAAGAAGATGAGGGCCATGTGGGAATGTTTTGGGTTTAATTGTGGTCATTTGTGTGGTGGTTGAAAGAGATGACGGGATCCACCTGGGCTTGAGCACTGGCGTCATTTCCCTTAGAGACTGAGTGCTGGAACTGGCCTCAGAGAAGTATTGCCATGAAATGTGTTGGGATTTTAGGAGGCCACACATGAGAGTCGCCCTTGGAAACTGATATCTAGGCCCAGGATGGCTTTCCACAGAACACTGGGAATCGTAGCGAGGATATCACATGATTTTATTCTTAAAGACTTGATAGCCATAGTTGAGAGTCAAAACACACATGGACCTCACAATGTAGACCTCACTGGGCCTGGCTTCATGGGACCTTTTGGCCACTCTTTGGGAAGCTTTGCCTGTGAGATTTCTCCATCACTTTCATTGAAATGAGCTTTCTCACAATTTAATGGTTCCTAAATTAATTGAAACCCACAGTGCCTCCAACTTCATCCTTGAAAACTGGCTATATAATACCATGTGATTTTTGAAATTCCAATGACCAGGTGGCACTGGAGAACCTTTGGAAGTCCTGATGCTGCTCATCAGTATACCAGAGAGTGCCTTGATTCATTGGGTTTCCTGAAAATGGTGTAGAACAGAGATGCCTGTAAGTTGGATCCTGCTGAGTAGTGGGCCTAGAGCAGTGGTGGGCATATATGTGATAAAATATCTGTGGTAGAGCCATGAGGATCTGCCATTGGATTCCAAATGGCTTTTGAGTGACATGGTTCAGCCAGCAGAACTTTCTATGTTTAGGCATCTTGTCATGTGAAGAGATTTCAAGGCAATGTTCAGAATCAGGTTGCTATGTTCAATGGGGCAAATTATGTGGGATAGAAATCTGGTTGGGGCATTCTCCTGCAGACCCTGACCCACCACACGTGACAGAACTCCCTTCAGGACTGTGTTCCATTTGAACTCCATGTATTCCGTGAAGTAAATACCAAACTCCCAGTGCAGTAGCAAGAAACACCAAGAATTGTGGAGGAGGATCAAATGACTAGACAGTCCACACGGGGAGACACTTAGTCCTTAGTGTCCACAGTAAACCTATAAAGAGATAATTCAGAACTGCTCCCTCATGTTCATTGGAATATTACAATCTATGTCTTGCAGGTCACATAAATGCTGACCCAGCTTTGATCATCTCACTAGAAAGGAAGATAAAGCTTCTGAGAACAACAAATATTTCAAGTGCCCAAACTCATAGGCAGTTTCTCAAGAAATCTTTAGGTCATCCGAGCTCCATGATTGTGGAGTGTTTACCCTGTCCCTTACTTTTGGAAACTCCTCTACCACCTCCATGGTCGTGAATTCCTGATCATATTCCATTCCAGATATGTATTCACAGATTTTCTAAGTTTTCTCATCTAATTGTGTCTTACTTGGGGCGAAGATAATGTCAAGGCATTTTTTCTGGATGAGAGTGGGAAGATTTTTGTGTAGCACATATTTGCATACACATTGGATTGACTTTCCAATTTTCCATTCGAAATACTGAATCCCTGACATTAACACATACCCTACTAGACTCTGACTAGTAATCCTAATATGTTGGAGAAAAATAACCCAAAAAGAATAGACCTACAAGCAGTTCAGAGCAGGCATGGTGTACAGTTGGAATTGCCTTTGGCATTATATAGGGTAAGAGTTATAAATCTAGTCAATTTTTTTGAAATAGTTCTCCACATGTTTTTAAAGTTAAGAAATATGTGAATTCCTGTCCCCCTTACTCTGAAGCCTATTCAGCACCTGTATTTTTATATGAACATTTATATTCCTACCTGTTACCACATGTACATTATTGTGTGGTGTCTGAATTGGCAGATACAAATTGTGACAAGGGATCACTCCTCCTAAACGCTGTTAGAAGTGAAAATTCATTCTATGGGTGAGCTTCGTAGTTGAACAACATTATCCATAAATCCATGTTCAGTAAAATGAATTTATTTAGATCTGTGGATGATATATAATTCATGGTGATTTTCAATTTGCATATAGTGCTACTTTTTAATGTCTGTGAGTTTGTGTGTGTTTGTGTGTATATATATTTATATATATACAAATATATACATATAAATATACATATATTATATATATGTGTATATATATATATATATATATATATATATATATATATATATTTATATACACTCTCCAGATTTTTCAAAATATAAAATATATTTGTCTTATTTTACACTTTCTAAATTTTTCATATTCATGTATGTGCATTTATAATCATCTTTTCACAAGATTATTCTCAGAAATATTCACATACCCTACTGGACTCTGACTACTAATCCTAATATGATGGAGAAAAATAACGCAAACAGAATATAAATATAAGCCGTTCAGAGTAGGCATGGTGTATTGTTGGACTTGCCATTTGCATGATAAACGATAGGTGTTATAAATTTAGTCAATTTTTAATTGAAATTTTTCTCCATGCGTTTTTAAAATTAACAAATATGTGAATTCCTGTCTCCCTTTCTTAATATCCAATTCACCCATGTATTTTTATATGCACTTATAGAATCCTACCTGGTATCACAGGTACATTTTTGTGAGGTGGCTGACTTGGCAGATACAAATGGTGAAAAAAGATCACTCCTCTTAAACGCTGTTGAAACTGAAAATTCAAACTATGGTTGAGCTCCCTGGTAGAACAAGATTATACATAAATCCGTGATCAGTAAAATATTTTTTCATCTGTGGATGATATATATTTAATAATGAATTTCAAATAGCATATATATTGCTACTTTTTAAATATCTCTGTGCTTTTGTGTAAATACGTGTGTGTGTGTGTGTGTGTGTATACATACATATATATATATATATATATATATATATGTGTGTGTGTGTGTGTGTGTGTGTGTGTGTGTGTGTGTGTGTGTGTGTATATATATATATATAAACACTCTCCAGATTTTTCAAAATATGAAATATATGTTTCTTATATACACTCCCTAAATTCATTCATGTTCATGGTCTTGGATTTATAATCAAATTTTCCCAAGGTTATTCTGAGAAATATTCATCCACCTGAAAAACATATTTGTATCCTAGTACTGAACACTATGTTGAATGAATGGTTCTACAAAAACTAATATTTCTACAGTAACTGACCCAGTTTAACATCAATTCAAGTAGATTCCGATGGGACAAGATTTGTATCTTGACGTTCATTTTTATTCAACACTGGAACATTAATATTTCTTCATATTATGGACATCATAGGATATATATTTCATCCACAAATTCACAAATTTATGGGCATTTGTTTTACTTTAAATCAATTCCTGCTTCACAACACATGTATTCTTCCAGGTGTCTTGACTGGTCTTTTCATGAGACTTCTTTCCAAACACATTATTTTTGATTTCCATAATCAATTTTGAAGTAAAACTCACACACTCTTCATGATAAACCATAAGCCTAATATTACCAATAGATGTATAACTGGTTTGAATGAATGTATGTATATCAATTTAAAATTTCCTGTATGTTTTCAGATATCACTTCAATCCATTATTTAAAGTTGAAACCAGTTATATTATTTATTCACAATATGGTCTATTCATGCATTATCTCTATATTCATAGACACAGGGTGCACCTACTTGTACCCCCAATACTAATTTATATGTCTTCAAAATATTGCACCCAGAAATGGTCAAAGAAATACTCATGTCACCTGATCTACATATACATTTTATCAGGGTAATATTCTGGACACAAAAAGCAAATGTCACACTTATGATTGTACCAAAGCCTAAATAGGAAGTGAGCATGGGTTACTAAAATATCCATATTCAGGTTGCCTAATGCTCTCAAATATCTATCCTATTGGTGACTACATATTTGTTTCTTCCTAAGAATATATATTCAATCTCAAGCCTGTTGAAAATGTCTAATCCTATTACTCACTTTATACTTTGCCTGATTTCCTAATGTTTCTATTGATATCTGCTTTCCTACATATTTTTCCCAGTTCATCACTGTGACCGACTCTTCACATGTGCTGACATTTACATTCACTCTCTAACCAAAACCCTATTGCTAAAGAACTTTTGGTACAAATCCTATACTCACTTTTCTATCTAAACCTACACTATCTTCCTAATCCTACCGACTATCCCTTTTTGACTGGATGTTCTCTTAGACATTCAATCAACCAAGGTACAAGGTCCTTTGCCATTGTATATTGATTTTTCTGAGACATCTTTGCAGAACATAGTTCAAAGCTAAGTATCCCACTCCAGTTCCCAATCCCCTTCTGGGCTATATATCTTACCTAGAATTCTGTTTTCATACTTATATTTCACCTCTATATTTTTATAAATATCACAGGATTCCAATAACATTATTCATCCAGCAGAATGATTCCCAACCCAAATTGAACCTGTTATTAACCCTAATCATACACTCTTCTCTAAATCTAACTTTACAGAACAGCAGGCACAGAGTTGGTCTTACAATACAGTAATTTAGGGAATCTTTCACCTGCTAAGAAGCTCAAAGGTCCAGGCAGATATGATCCCTGAAGAAGATGTAGGGAACTATGAAGGACCAAAGAGAGGAAAAGTCATCTACCATGGCAAAAAACCTTGTCAGGACGAAGGGATGTGCCAGAATCAGCCTCTGTCTTCTTAATGTAGAGAAGATGGACCAAAGCACGCCTGTTTGGAGAGCTGTTCCCAGGTGCCTTTGGTTGATATAACATTCTATCTTTTGAAATTGTCACAGGAAATAGGGGCAGCCTCCATCTCATTTGACCCTTGGAAGTAACTGTTAGGACAAAGTGGTTGTCATGGCAGTGATCTCACTCAGTTCCTGAAGAAAGTGACCTCACCTAATTTCCTTGGTGATGGATCTCTCTGAATTTGGGATCCAGGAAGCCAGGCACCCAGAGGCAGTCCCAGTTCCAGTCCCAGTGGCCTCACTTGTTTAGATTTACTAAGTACAGATTCTGTCTTTCTTGGTGAATACTGAAGTAAGTATGGCCAAAGGCCAGGAAAACTCTGAAGAGGGGCCTTTTCTGAGAAAGCAGGTAGTGGTTCATTGCTGTGTCCTGACAACTTCACAGAGTTGGCCAAAAGACCAAATCTGAGACAGGACAGGCCATTTTGGGGGAACATAAAATGGCCCACCAGTCAGAGGACACTCCCAATAGTCACATACCTACTTGGGGGAAGGAGGTGCCTTTGTGGGTGTGGGTGTGAGTTTGTGGTTTTCTCTCATGTTCTAAGAATAGGTAGGAAAGGCAGTTTGTTTGGTTTGGAATTGACTGTGTCTAGTAAGTCTTTTGACAATGCGAGTTTTTCTATGTCTGTGTATCCCACTGTGTCTGTGGTTGTAGACATTAGAAAAGAGAATGCACCAATGGATGTGTCATATCAAGTAGAAAGCTTATCAGCATTCATCCTGCCCAATTTATGCATGGACTGTGGCTTGCCTTATAAATGTGCAATACCTACTATCTTCCTAAGTTCCTGTTTTCTTGCTGATTTCTGGCCACTCTCCAGAATAGGCTCATGGTTTTGTGTCCTCTTTATGTACCACCTCCAAGCTCTGTGACATGGCTATGTACTGGATAGCTGAAGGGAATGGCATCATCTCAGATAACTCAGATATCAGTGTGACCAGGAGAGTCTCAGTGGAGAAACCCTGCTTTGGGTCTTTTGCTTACTTATTTGTCTGTTGCCCTGAATGTCAGGAAGGTCTTTGCCTCAGGCCACCCCTTTGTGAAGCCTGAACAATAAAGTTTTCAAATGGAAATGAATGGGCATCACCTTGGGCTCTTTTCTTGATTTATTTGGAATGGGATGTGTCTGAATCAGCCTCCTGGCTCTGCGTGAGGCTGTGGCTAAGATTCTCAGCACCTGATGGGTTTAAAGAAAGATCCCATGGGCATCCATAACCAAAATGGCCAAAAGAGCAGTCATTGTGGATGAAGTCTCTCGCCTTCCTCTGTAATGTTCCTGCCACCATCAAGTGAAAGTAGGGATCCTTTGGGTCAAATTAGTTCTTCAAAGCCCTTCAGAGTCTAGCACATAAGAGCTTGGGTTTTCTCATGACTCCAGTTCACATAAAGAATCTAAACCCCACAGCCACTAGGCCACAAAATGGAGAAGTGGAGCAGTATTAACGGCAGGCCTATTTGATCACTCTTGGATCACAGGAAGGGAGTCCGGCCTTTAGGCATATGAGGGGTAAGGGAGCTTCTTTTGGACACTGTCTTGGGCTGTGCCCCTCATGGAAACCTCCAGCCAGAGGGTATGATGAGTGTCTATATGGAAGAAGATGAGGGCAATGTGGGAGTGTTTTGGTTTTAATTGTGGTCACTTGTGTGGCGGTTGGAAGAGATGAATGGGTCCACCTGGGATTGAACTCTGGTGTGATTCCCCTTAGAGACTGATTTCTGGAACTGACCTAAGAGAAGTATTGCAATGAATTGTGTTGGGATTTTAGGAGGCCACGCATGAGGGTAGCCCTTGGAAAATGAGTCTTGGACCTGGGTTGCTTTCCACAGAGCACTGGGAATCTCAGCCAGGATATCACATGATTTTATTCTGTACGACTTAGCAGCCATAGTTGAGAGTAAAAACACACATGGACCTCATATTGTAGACCACAATGCACATTGCTTCATTTGTCCTTTTGGCTACTCTTTGGGAAGACTTGCCTCTGAGAGTTCTCCAAACCTTTTATTGAAATGAGCAAGGATATCACATGATTTTATTCTGAAAGACTTGGCAGCCATAGTTGCGAGTCAAAACAAACATGGACTTCACATTGTAGACCTCAATGGGCCAGGCTTCATGTGAACTTTTCGCCACTCTTTGGGTCTTTGTGAAGCCTTGCCTGTGAGAGTTCTCAAGGGATTTTATTGAAATCGGCTTCCTCAACATTTAATGGTTCCTGAAGGAATTGAAACCCACAGTGCCTTCAACTTCATCCATGAAAAATGGTTACATAAATACAATGAAATGTTTGAAATTCCCATGAGTAGGTGGCACTGGAGATCCTTTGAAAGTCCTGTTTCTGAACATGAGTATACCAGAAGTTGCCTTGATTGACTGGGTTTCATGAAAATGGTATAGAAAAGAGATGCCTGTAAGTTGGAGCCTGCTGAGTAGTGGACCTAGAGAAGGTGTGGGCAGGTGTGTGATAAAAAAATCTGTCGTGGGGCCATGTGAATCTGCCATTCGCTTCCAAATGGATTATGACTGATATGGTGTAGACAGAAGACCCTTCAATGTAAAGGCATCTTTTAATATGGAGAGGTTTTAGGGCAATGTTCAAAATCAGGTTGCTATGCTCAAGGAGGGAAGCTTCTGGGATAAAAACCAGGTTGGTGCATATTCCTGCAGATAATGACCCACCACATGTGACAGAACTCCCTCCAGCATTGTGTCCCAGTTGAACTCCTTGTTTCATGAAGCAAATACCAAACTCCCAGTGCAGCAGCAAGAAACACCACGTAAAGTGGAGGATGACCAAGTGGCTTCACATTGCACATAAGGAGACAATTAGCCCCCAGTGGCCACAGTTTACCTACAAAGAGAGAATTCAGCAATGTTGCCCCATGTTCATTGGAAAATAAGTAAGCATGTCCTCCAGGTCACATGGATACAGACCCAGCTTTGATGGTCTCACTACAAAGGAAGCTAAAGCTCCTGACAACAACATATATTTCACGTGCCCAACCTCAGAAGGAGTTTCTTTAGAAGTCTTTAGGCCAGCAGAGCTCCATGTTTGTGGAGGGTTTACATAGTCCCTTCCTTTTGGAAACTCCTCTACAACCTACAAAGTTGTGAAAATTGATCAGTTTACATTGCAGATATGTATTCACAGATTGTTCTAACTCCTCTTCTCTAATTGTGTCATACTTGGGGCGGAGGTAATGTCAAGGCATTGTTCTAGATTAGATTGGGAAGACTTTGGTGTAGCACATATTTGCATACACATTGGTTTCATTTTCCAAATTTCCATTCGAAATACTGACTACCTGATACTAACCCATAACATACTAGACTCTCAATACTAATCCTAATATGATGGAGAAAATAACCCAAACAGAATAGATATACAAGCAGTTCAGTGTAGGCCTGGTGTATATTTAGACTTGCCTTTTGCATTATATAGGGCTGTATTTATAAATGTAGTCAATATTTAATTGAAATAATTCTTCATGTGTTTTTAAAAGTAACAAATATGTGAATTACTGTCTCCTTTCTCTGTAGCCTATTCATCACATGTATTTTTATATGCACTTATAGAATCCTACCTCGTATCACACGTACATTTTTGTGAGGTGGCTGACTTGGCAGACACAAATTGTGAGAAGAGATCACTCCTCCTAAACGCTGTTGGAAATAAAAATTCCACCTATAGGGGAGCTTCCAAGTTGAACAACATTATACATTATACATAAACTCATGATCAGTAAAATAAATATTTTTGCATCTGTGGATGATATATATTTAATGATGAATTTCGATTTTGTTCGTGTGTGTGTGTGTGTGTGTGTGTGTGTATATATATATATATATATATATATATATATATATATATACTCTCCAGATTTTTAAAATATGAAATATATGTGTCTTATTTACACTCTCTAAATTCATTCATGTTCATGTATGTGGATTTATAATCAACTTTCCACAAGATTATTCTCAGAAATATTCATCCACCTGAAATACTTATTTGTTTCCTAGTACTGAAAACTAACTTCAGTGAATGGTGCATACAAATCCTAATAATTCTACAGGAAATGACACAGTCTAACATCAATGTAAGTAGATTCCTACGGGACATGATATGTAATTTGATGTTCATTTGTATTCAACAGTGGTACATTATTATTTCTTCAGTTTTGCACATCATAGGATATATATTTCATTAACAAGTTCACAAATTTATAGGCATTTGTTTCAACTTTCATCATTTCCTGCTTCAGAACACATGTAATTTCAGGGTTTCTTGACTGGTCTTTTCATGAGACTTCTTTACAAACACATTGTTTTCGATTTCCATAATCACTTTTGAAGGAAAACTCACACACTCTTCATGATAAACCAAAACACTAATATTACCATTAGATGAATAACTTTTTGGAATGAATGATTGTATATCCATAAAAGATTTCCTGTAAATTTTCAGATATCAGTTCAACCCATTATTTAAAGTTGGAATAAGTTATATTATTTATTCACAGTATGGTCTATTCATGCTTTATCTCTATATTCATCGACATAGGCTACACCTCTTGGTACCCAAAATACTAATTTTATGTCTTCAATATATTGCTCCCAGAAATGGTGGGAGAAATACTTATGTCACCGGATATATATATATATATATATATATATATATATATATATATATATATATATTGCTTGAGATGAGAGGCATGGATCCAGGAAGTGATTCCGTCTACCTTTACCCCTGTAGATTTTATAAGTAGCACCCGGTATGGTCATTTCCAGTGGGGTTCCAGGAATGACACCTGATGTTGTCTTATGTAGACGGAGACTCTTACTTGATACCGATATGGTGTCCCCTCGTCCCCAGGTTGGTAGGCAGTGGCCAGCTGTTTTTACAGAAATTGCTGAGTTCTTTCAAGAGCTTTTAAGTCTGTAAGAAAGGGGGTGTGGAAGGGATCATTAGGTCTTACAGTTGGGGTGAGGTCCCTTACTAGAGGAGGGAACATAGAGAATTTCATAGTGGGTGAGTTTATACAAAGAAACAGAGGGAATATGAGTATTTCTTGCATGAAACAGTGCATAAGGCAGGAGCATAGTCCAAAGTTTTATGCCGATCTCTAAGCTTAATTTCGTTAAGGTCTTTTTAATTGTTCTAATTATTTTTTTAACTGTCCTGATCTCTGAGGTCTATAAGAACAATGTAACTTCCAATTAATCCCCAGGGTCCTGGCTAACCCCTGACTTACCAGGGCCATGAACACTGGTCCATTATCAGAGCCAATTACCTTTGGCAGTCAGTATCTTGGAAAAATATCTTTCAGGATGTCCTTGACCAGCATTTGTGCAGTTTTATTTTTTTTTTTTGTTGTTGTTGCTTTTTTTTTGTGGGGAAGGCTTCAATCCATCCTGAAAATGTATCTACAAAGACTTGTAGATATTTAAGTCCATACCTTGCTGGTTTAATTTCAGTAAAGTCCACTTCCAAGAATTGTCCTGGTCTGGTTCCTTGTAGGTGCTTTCCTGCAGGAAAATTGGAAGTGTAAGCATTAACCATGACAGACCTGACAGGCTTTTGTTACCCGTTCAGTTATTTCCTTTCGCTTTGAGTTGGTTAGTGGAAAACTCTATTCTTGATCCTTCAGGAATGCCTGCAGTTTCTTTGAACCAAGGTGAGTGAGTTGATGTACATTTTGAACGTAGTTTAGAGCTTTCTGAAAATGCAGGCTGGGCTCAGTGAAGTTGAAGATTTCAGTGTCAGTGTCCTTAGATTTTATCAAAAGTTTGCTGGTGCTCAGGAGTCCATTGGAATTGGGGATCTCCCTTTAACAGCAGGTATAAAGGAGCAGCTAAGGACACAAACCTAGGTATCCATAACCTGCAAAAGCCAGCAGTCCCAACAAACTCTCTGAGTTGTCTGCTGTTAGATGGGTGTGGTATCTGCTCAATGGATTGTTTTCTGGGCTCAGTGAGCCATCGTTTACCGCCCCTAAGTTAATAGCCCAGGAAGATTAGTTCTGGATGGCAAATTTGGGCCTTTTTGGAGAAGCTCAATACCCGAGTTGAGCAAGCTCGAATAATAGTGCTTGGGTCCCAGACTCACAGTTTTCCTTGGTGTTGGCTTCAAGTAGCAGGTCATCCACATATTGAAGCAGGGTTACTTCAGGGTGCATAGTTCTGAAGTTGTTGAGATCGCTGTGGAGGGCTTCATCAAAGAGAGTGGGGGAGTTTTTGAACCCCTGTGGGAGTCTAGTCCAAGTTAGTTGAACAGAAGTTCCGGTTCCTGGGTCTACCCACTCGACAAAAATAGAACTGACAATCTTTATGCCGAGGCAAGCAAAAGAAAGCATCTTTTAAGTCCAGAACAGTATACCATTTCCGCTCATGGCTCGGAGTGCTAAGCAGATTGTACAGATTATGTACTGTGGGGTGAATGTCCTGCACTCTGTTGTGGATCTCTCTTAGGTCTGGAATGGAGCGATAGTCCCTGGTTCCTGGATTTTTTTACTGGTAGCAGGGGAGTGTTCCAGTTGGAATGACAGGGCCTTAGGACCCCTAAGGCCAGATATTTCTGAATATGGGGCCTTATCCCATCTTTAGCTGTTTTGCTAAGAAAATATTTTTTGACATTGATTGGGGGGGCTGAAGTTTTTAACTCTACTGTTATTGGAGGTTGTTTCACGGCTAGGCCTTACCCAACAGTTTTTTCCCAGGCATCTGTATAATCTGTTATACATTTCTGGGGTAGTATGCCTTTTTGATCAGTCTTGTGGGGTGTGACGAGTTGATGTTCATCTTCTACTGACATATTTAAAGCCGTGACTATAGGAGGTTTTACTGAAGGATTTAGAAATTTCACTTGGGGGCCTTCAGGGTTAAAAGTTATTCTGGCCTGGATCTTGTTGAGCAGATCTCTGCCCATCAATGGGGCCCGGCATTCTAAGATTACTACGAAGGAGTGATGGATTTTTTCTTTCCCCAGGTCCATGGTCCTCTTAGTTGTCTAAGCCTCATATTTAATGCCATTAGCCCCTTGAACTAGAGTCCTTTTATTTGATAGATGGCCCAAAGGGTCCTTAAGGGCAGAGTATACTGCCCCTTTATCCACTTCAAAGTTTACTCCCCGCCAGCGAGTTCTTTGAGTTCTTTTGGCCGGGCCAGCTTCCTCCAGGGAAGGAAGGGCTGTGTGTGCCACGGGGTAGTCATCTGGAGGACGCTGGGCTGCTCTAGATTCCTCCAATGGCTGAGAGGCTGAGTCAGCAGCACGGGAATCACTTAGAAGGTGTTGGAGGTTGGGGGGCAAGGGCAGGGCATAAGGAGGGGGAGGAGAGTCCAGTAGATTCTTGAGCGTCAGGAAGAACAGAGGGTGGAGGAGTAGGAACAGAGGGTTTGAGAGATAGAATCATGGGGGAAGCAGTAGGAGCAGGACCAGGGACAATGAAAGGCTTCACCCAAGGAGGAGGAGATTTGCAGATGTCTTGCCAAGTTAAGATATATGGCTGTTGATCTGGATGTCTGTGTGGCCCCGGCTGAAAGACAATATCTCTGAGTTTTCAAATTAGTTGGAAGTAGAAAGATCCTTTGGGGGGCCATCCGACTCCAATGGTGGGTCATTCTGTGGCACAGAGAGTCGTCCAGGTCTGGCGTTTTACTGAAAAAAGAAGATTCTGATCCCTTAAGCAGACTTTGGTCCAGTGATCAAGGGTCAGGGACAGAGGCGTTGAAGTGCTCTGTCCCATATGAAAGATACACAAACAGTGAAAGCAATGACACAAGACGCAGACAAGACAATAAAGACAGGCAATGGACGTCCAATACTGAGACCAGGACTGAGTATCCGGCAAAACCTGATGGGCTGGCAATACCGAATCCGAAACAAAATATCACTGAGTCAAGGAGACTATTGTTACTCAATTTCCCGAGTCCTCTGGGGCGTCCCCCAGGGACATGACCTGTGGCTCTGTGACATGTCTGTCAGCCACCATCGGAGAGAGCTCACGCTCATCACCGATAGCCATTTTGCCCATCCCTAACCTGAAACCTGAAACCAGAAAGAGGCGCCTTACTTACCCTGAAAGGAGCCCATTGGGCGTCTTTCGTCCACCGCTGCTGGATCTCGCTGGGGACCTCAAATGTAAAAGTCGGGCGAGCATCAGAGGAAAAGACCCCCAAGACACTGTCTCATGCAACAGCAATGGGTCCAGAATTCTGGGGCTCAGTGATCACTTGAATAGAGCACAGAGCCCTGAGAACAGCTTAAGGAGAGCTTATATACATTCCTTGGAGAGGGCAGGGAGGGAAGTTTATTAATGGGTCAGGGTGAGTGGGCGTTTTGCATGTAAATGGTGAGGGAGTACATTTTGCAGTTTAGCAGTTGGGGACAGCACATTCTGGGAACAAGATTAGCAAAAAGTTTTCAGGATTTCAACATTGTTTTGTTAAGCATACAGAAAAACAGGAAGTGACAAGTGCCTACTTTATTAACCTTTCACCAAAGCCTAAATGGAAAGTGAGCATGGATTACTAAAAACATTCATGTCCAGGTTGCCTAATGCTCTCAAATGTCAATTCTATTGGTGACTACATATTTGTTTCTTGCTAAGATTATATATTCAACCTCAACCCTGTTGAAAATGCCTAATCCTATGACTCTCTTAATACTTGCCTGATTTCCTAATGTCTCTATTGATATCTGCTTTCCTACATATTTTCCTCAGTTCATCATTGTGACTCACTCTTCACATGGACTGACATTAATATTCACTCGTTAACTGAAACCCTATTGGTAAAGATCTTTGGTCCAAATCCTATACTCACTGTTCTTTCTAAACCTTCTGACTATCTTCCTAATCCTAATGAATATCCTTTTGAGTGGAGCTTCTCTTCGACATTAATTCATCCAAGGTACAATGTCTTATGCCATTGCATATCGATTTATCTGAGACATTTGTGCAGAACATATTTCAACGCTAAGTATCACTATCAAGAGCCCATTGCCCTTCTGATATTCCAATTTTACCTAGATTTCTGTTTTCATACTTATATTTCATGTCTATATTCTTATAAATATCACGGATTCCCAATACCATTATTCATCCCGCAAAATGATTCCTAACCCAAATCAAAACTCTTATTAACCCTAACCACACAGTGTTCCCTAAATCTAACTTGACAGAAGAGCAGGGACAGTGTTGGTCTTACGATACAGGAATGTAGGGGATCTTCCACCTACTTAGAACCTCAAAGGTCCATGCAGAAGTGATCCCTGGAGAAAATGTAGGCAGCTATGAAGGACATGAGAGAGCAAAAGTCATCTTCCATGGCAAAAAACCTGGTCAGGATGAAGGAATGTGTCTGAATCAGCCTCTCTCTTCTTAATGTAGAGAAGATGGACCAAACCAGGCCTTTGTGGAGAGCTGTTCCTTGGTGCCTATGATTGATATATCATTCTAACTTGTGAAAGTGTCTCAGGAAGTAGGGGCAGCCTCCATCTCATGGAACCCTTGGAAGCAACTGTTATGACAAAGTGGTTGCCAAGGAAGTGACTTCATTCAGTTCCTGAAAGAAGTGACCTACCTCATTTCCTTGGTGATGGAACTCTCTAATCTTGGGATCCATTAAGCCAGGCACCGAGAGCCAATCCCAGTCCCAGTCCAAGTGGGCACAATTGTTTGGTGTTACTAAGAACAGAGTCAGTCTTTCTTGGTATCTACTGATGTAAGGATGGCCAAATGCCAGGAGAGCTCTGAAGAGGGGCCTATCCTGAGAAAGTGAGTAATGGCTCACCACAGGCTCCTGGCAACTTCACAGAGTTGGCCAAGAAGACCAGATCTGAGAATGGATAGTTCATTTCGGGGGGAACATAGTATGACCCACCAGTCAGAGGACACTCCGGATAGTTATAGACCAACGTGGATGAAGGAGGTGCCTTTTTGGGTGTGGGTGTGAATTTGTGGTTTTGTCTCATGTTCTGAGAATAGGTAGGAAAGGCGGTTTGTTTGTTTTGTAGTGGACTTTTTCTAGTAAGTTGTTTGACAAGGCGAGAGTTTCTATGTCTGTGTATCCCACTGTGTCCGTGATTGTAGACATTAGAAAAGAGAATGCATCAATGGATGTGGCCTGTCTAGTATAAAGCTCACACCATGCATCCTTTCCAATTTATGAATGGACTGTGACTTGCCTTATGGATGGGCAACACCTAATATCTTACTACATTCCTGTTTTCTTCCTGAATTCTGGCCACTCTCAAGAATAGGCTCATGGTTTGTGTCCAAGATATGTACCACCTCCAAGCTCTGTGACATGACCATGTACATGATAACTGAAGGGAATTGGAGGATCTCAGAAAACTCAGATATCAGTGTGACCAGTAATGTCTCAGTGGAGAAACCCTGCTTTTGGCCTTTTGCTTACTGAATTCTTGGGAAACGGCCTCTGAGGTTGGGCACTTGAAATATATGTTGTTTTCAGGAGCTTTAGCTTCCTTTCTAGTGAGAGCATCAAAGCTGTGTCTGAATCTATGTGACCTGGAGGACATGGTTTCTTATTTTACAAAAGACATGAAGCAGCAGTGCTGAATTCACTCTTTGTAGGTAAACTGTGGCCACTTAAAGCTAAGTGTCTCCCCGTGTGGACTGTGAAGCCATTTGGCCATCCTCCACTTTTCGTGGTGTTTCTTGCTGCTACACTGGGAGTTTGGTATTTGCTTCACGAAATACAACGAGTTCAACTGGGACTGAGTGCTGGACGATGTTCTATCACTTGTGGTGGGTCAGTGTCTGCATGAGAATGCACCAACCAGGCTTCTTTCCCACATAGCTTTCCCCGTTTACCATAGGAACTTGATTCTGAACATGGCACTGAAACCTCTCCATATAAAAACATACTTTTACATATACGGGTCTCCTGGCTGCACCATGTCACTCACAAGCAATATGGAAGCCAATGGCAGATCCACTTGGCCACAACACAGATGTGTTATTACACAAATGCACACCACGTCTCTAGGCCCACTACTCTGCAGGCTCTAACTTAATGGCATCACTGTTCTACACCATTTTCATGAAACCCAGTCAATCAAAGAACTGTCTGGTACACTCTTGATCAGCAACAGGACATCAAAAGGTTCTCCAGTGCCACCTGGTCATGGGAACTTCAAAAATTTCATGGTATTTATCTAGCCATTTTTCAAAGATGAAGTTGGAGGCACTGTGGGTTTCAATTCATTCAGGAACCATTAAGTGGTGAGGAAGATCATTTCCATGAAAGCTCTGGATAATGATCACAGGCAAGGTTTCCAAACGAGTAGCCAAAAGGTCACATGAAGCCAGGCCTGTAGATGTCTACAATGGGAGGTCCATGTGTGTTTTGATTCTCAACTATGGCTGCCAAGTGTTTCAGTATAAAATCATGTGATATCCTGGCTGAGATTTCCAGTGCTCTCTGAAAAGCCACCCTGGGCATAGATCTCAGTTTCCAAGGGCAACACTCATGCATGGTCTCCTAAAATCCCAATAAAATTCATGGCAATTCTTCTCTGAGGTCAGTTCCAGAATTCAGTCTCGATGCGAAATCACACCAGAGTTCAAGCCCAGGTGAACCCAGTCATCTCTTCCAACCGCCACACAAATGACCACAATTAAAACCAAAACACTCCCATATGACCCTAATCTTCTTCCTTATAGACACTCATCATTACCTCTGGCTGTATGTTTCCATGAGGGGTGCAGTATAAGACAGTGAGCAACATACGCTCCCTTGCCCCTCATTTGCCTAAAGTCTGGTTGGCCTGGACACACTTCCTGTGAAACAGGAGTGATCAAATAGGCCTGCCCTAAATACTGCTCTGCTTCTCCAATTTGCGGCCTACTCACTGTCATGTATAGATTCTGTATGTGATTTGGAGTCAGGAGACAACTCAAGCACCTATCGGCTAGCCTCTGCAGGGCTTTAGAGATCTCATTTGACCTAAAGGATCCCTATTGTCACTTGATGGAGGTCAGGAACCTTACAGAGGAAGGCGAGAGACTTCATCCACAATTACTGCACTTTTTGCCATTTTGGTTTAGGATGAACACATGGAATCTTTCTTTAGATCCATCAGGTGCTGAGAATCTGAGCCACAGCCTCACACAGGGCCAAGCAGCTGATTCAGACCCATCCCTTTCCTAAGCAATTAAGCAAGGAGCCACAGGTGATGTCCATTCATTTCCATTTAAAAACTGTTTTCTTCAGGCTTCACAAAGGGGCGGCCAGAGGCAAAGACCTTCCTAACATTAAGGGCAACAGAAGAATAGCAATAGGCCCAAATCAGGGTTTCCCAAGGGAGACTTTCCTGGTCACACTGTTCTCTGGGTTTTCTGAGATGCTCCCATTCCCTTCAGCTATCCAGTACATGGCTATGTCACAGAGATTGGAAGTGGAACATAACTTGGAAAAAAAACCATGAGCCTATTCTGGAGAGTGGCCAGAATTCAGAAAGAAAACTGGAGCTTAGGAAGATAGTAGGTGTTGCCCATTCTTAAGGCAAACCGCAGTCCATTCATTAATTTGGCAGGATGAATACTGGGAAGCTTTCTACTAGACAGGACACATCCATTGATGCATTCTCTATTCAAATGTCTACAACCACAGACACAGTGGGATACACAGATAGAAACCCTCACCTTGTCAAACGACTTTCTAGAAGCACTCCACTCCAAACCAAGCAATCCACCTTTCCTACCGATTCTCAGAACATGAGGAAAACAAAAACAAAAACTCACACCCACACCCACAAGCAACTCCTTCCTCCAAGTAGGTCTTTGATTATCCGGAGTTTCCTCTGACTGGTGGGCCATACTATGTTCCCCCAAAATGGCCTGTACTCTCTCAGATCTGGTTTCCTTGGCCAACTCTGTGAAGTTGCCAGGAAAAAGTGGTGAGACACTACCTGCTTTCTCAGGAAAGGTCCCTCTTCAGAGCTCTCCTGGTATTTGGCCATCCTCACATCAATAGGTACCAAGAAAGACTGACTCTGTCCTTGGTAAATCCAAACAAGTGAGCCCACTGGGACTGGGACTGGGACTGCCTCTGGGTGCCTGGCTTCTTGGATACCAAGTTCAGAGAGTTCCATCACCAAGGAAATGAGGTATGTAACTTTCTTTGGAAGTAAATGAGGTCACTGCCTTGGTAACCCCTTTGTCCTAACAGTTTCTTCCAAGGGTCCCATGAGATGGAGTCTGCCGCTACTTCCTCTGACACTTTAACAAGTTAGAATTGTATATCAACCATAGGGACCCAGGAACAGCTCTCCACACAGGGTTGGATTGGTCCATCTTCTCTACATTAAGAAGAGAGAGGCTGATTCAGACACAACCCTTCATCCTGACCAGGTTGTTTGCCATGGAAGATGACTTTTGCTCTCTCAGTTCCTTCATTCCTTTCTACATGTTTTCCAGGTATCATTTTTGCATGGACCTTTGAGGTTCTCAGCAGGTGGAAGATCCCGTACATTCCAGTATTATAAGACCAACTCTGATTGTGCTCTTCTGTAAAGTTAGATTGAGGGAACAGTGTTTGGTTAGTGTTAATAGCATATTCGATTTGGGTCAGGAATCATTTTGTGGGATGAATAATGGTACTTGGAACCTGCGATATTTACAAGAATATATAGGGTAAATATAAGTATGAAAACAGAAATCTAAGTAAGATTTGAAGCCCAGAAGGGCATTGGGCACTTGAGTGGAATATTTATCTTTGAACTATGTTCTGTACAGTTGTCTCTGATAAATCGATATACAATGGCATAGGACCTTGTACCTTGGATGGTTGAATGTAGAAGAGAACGTCCCGTCAAATAGGGATAGTCGGTAGGATTAGGATGATAGTCGGTAGGGTTAGGAAGAAGAGTTAGTATATGATTTGAACCACAGGTTCTTTCGCAAGAGGGTCTCGAGTAGAGAGTGAATGTAAATGTCAGCAAATGTGAAGAGTCAGTCACAAAGATGAACTGGGGAAAATATGTAGGAAAGTAGATATCAATAGACACATTAGGAAATCAGGCAAAGTATAAAGTGAGTGATAGGATTAGATACTTTCAATAGGCTTGAGTTTGAGCATATAATCTTAGGAGGAAAAAAATACGTAGTCACCAATAGAATTGACATTTGAGAGCATTAGGCAACCTGGACATGGATGATTTTAATAATCCATGATCACTTTCCATTTAGGATTTGGTACAATCAAAAATGTGACTTTGCATTTTGTGTCCAGAATATTACTGTGATAAAATGTATATGTACATCAGGTAACATGAGTATTTTTTCCACCATTTCTGGGAGCTATTTTTTTAAGATATATAAGTTAGTATTGGGAGTACAAATAGGTGTGCCCTATGTCTATGAATATAGAGATAATGCATGAATAGACCATAGTGTGAATAAATAATATAACTGATTCCAACTTTAAATAATGGACTGAATTGATATCTGAAAATATACAGGAAATCTTATATTAATATACAATCATTCATTCCAACCCATTATATATCTAATGGTAATATGAGGATTATGGTTTATAATGAAGAGTGTGGGAGTTTTGCTTCAAATTGATTATGGAAGTCAAAAATAATGTGTTTGGAAAAAAGTCTCATGAAAAGACCAGTCAAGAAACCTGGAGGAATACATGTGTTTTGAAGCAGGAAGTGATTTAAAGTGAAACAAATGCCTATAAATTTGTAAACTTGTGGATGAAATATATATCCTATGATCTGCATAACCTGAGGAAATAGTAATGCACCACTGCTGCATAAAAATGAACGTCAAAATACACATCATGTCCTGTCCCATAGGAATCTACTTGCATTGATGTTAAAATGGGTCAGTTACTGTAGAAATGTTATGATTTCTATGCACCAGTCACTGAAGTTAGTTTTCAGTACTAGGAAGCAAATATGTATTTCAGGTGGATGAATATTTCTGAGAATAATATTGTGAAAAGTTGATTATAAACCCACATACATAAACATGAATGAATTTAGGGAGTGTATAATAAGACATATATATTTCACATTTTGAAAAATCTGGAGAGTTTATATATATATATATATATATATATATATATATATATATATATATATATATATATATATTACTGTAATTGAATTTATGTATAATCTTGTTCAACTAGGAAGCTCACACATAGATTGAATTTTCTGTCCCAGCAGTGTTTAGGAGGAATGATCACTTTTCACAATTTGTACCTGCCAAGTCAGTCACCTCACAAGACTGTACGTGTAATACCAGGTAGAATTCTATGTTGCATATAAAAATACATGTGCTGAATAGGCTACAGAGAAAGGGAGACAGGAATTCACTTATTTATTAACTTTAAAAACACATGGAGAACTATTTCAATTAAATATTGACTAGATTTATAACACCAAACCTTTATCATGCAAAAGGTAAGTCCAACTATAAACAATGCCTCCTCTGAACTGCTAGTATTTCTATTCTGTTTGGGTTATTTTCCTCCATCATATTAGGATTAGTAGTCAGAGTCTAGTAGGGTATGTTTTAGTGTCAGGTTTTCAGAATTTCGAAAGGAAAATTAGATAATAAATCCAATGTGTATGCAAATGTGTACTACAACAAATTCTTCCCACTCTCATGCAGCACAATGCCTTGATATTACGTTTGCCCCAAGGAAGACACAATTAGCGGAGAAGAGTTAGAAATTCTGAGAGTACATGTCTGGAATGGAAAATGCTTTGGAGTTCACAACCTTGGTGGTGGTTGAGGATATCCAAAAGTAAGGGACAGTTTTGATAGACCCATCCTTATCTTTTATTAAAATTGGGAGTCGTCTTGCAACAAAGCCCTGAAAAGTTAATTTTGGCTTTACTATAAACTACTGCAAATTCTGAACCTGCTTTGAATGCCTGCTCGTTCCTTGAACTCACCCATGCCTGGATCTCTGAGGAGATAGAAGCCCTCTCTGAAACTTTAGTGACACATCATAAATTTTGCCCTCCCTGGCCATACAACGTCCCTCTCTGAGGTTCTAATGGTCCTCATAATTTCTGATGGTGGGGCCAGTAGAAAAATATAAACTACCCTTAGCGTGATGCTTGTCAAAGTTCTGTTATCTGTAACCCCCCTTTTGTGTAACTTCCTGGGCTATATATCTGGGCTGTTGGAAAGGTGGGGTTGATGTCTTGTTCCCGCCGTTTTGGGAGGGAGAGGCAGCCTGGCCAGTTGAAATAATAAGCTTGCCTTAATTTGATTTTAATTGGAGTCAGTGGTCTTTTCTTGCATCCTGGTGTAACATTTTGGAGTTCCCCAGCGAGATGACCCTGCACGACCAGATCACAAGACCAAACTACTGGAAATTCTGAAGCTGGCCTTCCCTTCAGGGTTCTGGGCTGGAGAGGGTGCACAACTTGAGATGTTCCAAGGACTTGGAGTGAGCCTTCGGTCCAGGGAGCACTGCAGTGAACCACCACACTAAAACTATTAGCAAGCACCTGGTGGAGTAGGCCTCAATAGGTAAGAGGCGCCTTTATAACATCTGATATCCGGTTAAGGGAGATCTCTTCTGATGACAGAGAGGTGGCCTGGGGAGGCACACATATACTCCTATTCGGGACAGTAATGAGGATTGTTCTGTCCTCTGTTCTGTTCTGTAGGGAATTCCTCTGGAAGGGTAGAGAGGTACCGACGGGTAAGCACGCGCTCCTTCCCCGGAGCTTTAGCAAGACGTTGCATTGCTCCTAGGTTTTTCTGTTTCAACACTGGGTTACTGTATTTTTGTGTTTTGTTCTGTGTTCTATATGCTTATTGTTTGTTTGTTTTTGTGCATTTTGTTGTTTGATTTCTGTGGTAAAACTAAAGGATATTGCACGTGAAAATGGGTAATAAAGCAAGTAAGCCTAACACCCCTTTCACTGTGTTTTAAGGTAGTGCGATGAACTTTACCCCCCTTTGTTAAGCAGGATGAGAGAAGCCAATAGCTGGCTGCCTGGAGCAAAACCACTGCAGAGGGCAATGCGTGCAGGGGACCAAAGAACTGAGTATCTCCCAGGTTAACAGGTTAAACTCCTTTAAAACCCCTTGTCCTTCCAGATCAAGAGAGTCACAACCTTTGGGCATAGTCCCCTGTGTATCTCCATTGTTAGCAAAGCAATAAACATTTCTTTTTTTCTTTTTCTCAAAACCCTGTCCTCATTATTAAATTGGCATTAATTCGCTTCAAGATCAGGAACCCAACTTTGAGTTACAAATTTTGATACCCCCCCATCACGGAACTTTTTTAGAGGTGACTACTGAAATGTTAGGAGATGGAGCATGCTTGGGGTCGAACCGAACCAGAGGAGCTAATCCTGTAAGTAAATGGAGAGACTGAAGCACTCCCAGCAGCTGCCGAATTCCTGTTGCTTCAGGGAATTCCCTCCTTCCTTCCCTGCACTGTAAGAATTATGCCACCTCTGTCTTGTTAAAAAAGAGAAAAAGAAACAGGGGACCCTAAATGCAGTAAAGTCACCAGAAAGACTCTTGATTTTACATTTCAGGTTGCTCCTCTTTGAAAACATCTCATCCACTTGTGGAGACATGTATGGTGCCACTGGTGTAGGAGATTTTTCTCTTATCTGCTCTGTTTTAAAAGATTCTGTCTGTCAGCCAGAGTCTGGAGCTCCTTTCTGTCTCTCTGTGTCTTTGTTTCTGGCCCTTTAAAATATGTGCAATAATGTGTTGATATTATAAATTGTTTCTTGGGAATGATCTTAGCTGAATGTGTGTCTAACTGATGATGTTTCATTCTAAAAATCTGGTATCTGAATGGATTTTTGAAGCATTGCACAGTCTTGAAGTTAAAAGTCGGGTTTAGGTAATTGTTTATTTTATGATTTCAGATAATTCATGCCAGAGAACTTAAATACTTAGAATGGAAAACTAGAGAACTCTACTTCCAAGTTTGCAATTAACTTCCAAATCATTCATGCTTTTTTTTCACGAATTTTGAATTGGGAAGCCTGGGAAAATGTCACTGTGTGTATCAGTGCATTAATTTGGACAAGGATAGTAAATCATAGTTTGGTATCTTTTGACAAAACAAGATGTGAAGATATAAAATTTTGTGAATTGTATCTTAAACTTTTATCAGAATTTTCAACATCCTAATCTGAAAATTATGGTTAAAATGCCTTAGGCCTGAGGTGTCTGCTAAGAATAGCAGTTTTTTCCTCCTCCTTATAGACCTAAGCTGGGACTTATGTGGAAATGCAAATGAAAAGAGCCTGCAAGCTCAGTAGGAGACAGATCTGAGGCCTAAGGGAAAAATAAAAATGGTAAATTGTATGGTATTTACTAATTACTGGCCAGTCATTTTTTCTAAACTTTTATTTTCTTCCTTATTGTCTTTATTTTTTTGAGCTCATGATTTTGAACATACAGACCTAGGTTAATGTTTTTCTGATAAGTTCTATCTTTGACCAACTGTGGAGTTTTTGAAATATTTCAATGGAGTTTTCACATGCGAAAAGCAACAAGGGCTTTACTATTATTATGTGTGCACACTTTTGTTATGTGTTGTATGTCTCTCTCTATATATATGTCCTTATATATGATACACAAATTAACATATATAAGGAGCACTCATAAAAAAAGAGGTCATAAAAACAAATTTTAAAAAATGGATCCAAAGATCTTTAATTCATGTGATTTAAATGGTTCAATTTAAATTGGATAAACAGATAACAATAAATGTCTTTAAATGGATGCTCACAAGTTTTTCTAGGTGTTCAAAAATCTAATAAAATATTAATGTCTACGAAAGGTCTAATATGCCTTGGTTCTAGGACTTTTCCTTCAACAAAAATGTTTTACATTGTTCAATGCAATTGTCTAAAATTTTGATAAATAAGAAAATAAATTTGATATGGGATTACTCATTCATGAGTACCTTTGTAGATATCTGATTGATTTACTAATGTCTGTATAAGTTTGCACTAAAGTCTGTATAAGTTTGTAAAAATCTGTCATATGTTAAAGAGACAACAATTTTTGAAAAATAAGTTTACCCATAAGATTGTATTTATTAAGTTTTATTTTTTCTAGAGAAAGCAAACATAAAAATTAAACAACTGATTAAATAAGAACTGTTATGTTAGAGCATTGCACTGCCATTTCTTTAAAAACTGAACTTTCTTAATGTAGAAACAACAATGTAATTGTGATGCTATTAATGTGCTCATATCTTCCTGGTATACAAGTCTATAAGGTAGAAACTTTAAAAGAGCATTATATCAAGCTGGTGTTCTGAAGTTGTATGGTAAAAAAAAAATATTTTGGGGATTTATTTACCTGTTATCAATAAGATATATAAAGTTTTATGTTACTTTTTACATTGGGGAAAAGTTTAAATGTATTTTTAAATTAATGAGAGCCTAATCTATGTAAAGGTTAAAAACCTTCAGCCTTTCTTTAATTCATGTTTTAAATGTTATATCATATGTTATTAGCTAATGTTCATGTGACCTCAAACAATTTATGTAAACTTTGTAAAATGATATTTAAAAAAACAAAGATCATCTTTAGAACTAAAACACTTAAGATTTATAAAGAGCCCTACATTACCTGAGATAAGGCTCTGTGTCCCATCTTACTACATGTGAGAATGACTATGAAAGCATTAGGTCAGATTTTATTTCATTTAAAGTTATGATCAAATGTTGTTTTTTTTCTGTCAAAATTACTAGGATCTCAAACAGAGGATATAATGTATAACTCCGCCTAAAATTTCAGGGTAGCTATTATGCAAACTAAGTTTTTTACTCTTGTTAATTTTATTTTGTAATTTCCTAATAAGTGATCTAAAGATTCCCTGTTAGTGTTTTACAGAAGTGTTTCTTTAAGAACACAACATGGGTTAATTTTAGATAATAAGTAATCACCTACACGACAGACAGAATAATACAGATCCCAATTAATAAAAAGATAAATAATTATAAAGTTATAGACATTAAAGCCCAGTACTATTAATATAAGGCTGTTAAAATTTATTTGCTGGATGTTTAAGATGAGGATTTAAAATTAAAATTAAATGAAAAGAGCCAAGAAAACAAATATTTGGCTCTTGCCCTCTGAGTCAGTCTGAAACCAGGGAACAGGGGACTTTTCTAAAGAGCTTTGCAAATATGGGCACATAACCTCCCCATCAGGGAAATTAATGAGACCACTGGAGAACAGAAAGCCAATCAGTGCATTTGCTACGAAGAGGAGAGTCATCAGAGAAGGGAGACATCCCTGATGCTTTTGAGGGAAGCCACATGATCAAGAAAGACCTGGACCCACCTAGCACAAATGACACTAGCAGAACTTAGAAGCTGCTCTCAAGTTTCCCCAGGAATGACTCCAATAAAATCTCAGCTGAATGTTAACAATAGATAGAAACAAAAGTCAGTTTGACTGCTTCATCTTAAACACTTAGCATAGACAGTTAAAACCAAAATACAGCCATTCCTGGGCATTTTAAATAATAATAATGATCATGATTATGATGATAATAATAATAATAATAGTAATAATAATAATAATAATAATAATAATAATAATAATAATAATATTTTAAGGAATAAACTTTATGTTATCCTCCCAAAATAAGTAAAACTGTTGGCAACAAGGAAGGATTCTCAGACAGGAATGCCTGATAACTATAAAAAGAGACTATCAAGAGGAGCTGCCAGAGGCAGAAGTTTTTAGTTTATGGCCTACAGACATTTCTAACCTAAATAGGTAGGCTTGGTGTTTGCTAGTACGATTATCCAGCCCTGAGTAATAGAATAAATGTTTCTCTATTAGACACAGTGGTCATAGTAGTAAAAGGATTTTGCGAGATCAGATGACATTAAATTATTAAACTGTATCTTATGGGAAGGGACAAATTTAACACTAAAAGTTAAATTTTAAGTTGACAGTCCTGATAACTGGGGATATTAAAGACTGGTGAGTGAACTTCTATGCAGTGACATGTTCCAGCTGCTGCAACATTTATTCAGTGCTCATAGTTTTCGTTTCTCTCATAGAATAACTCATCCCCAGAAGACTTTACAACCTGTTCTTCCCCAACGAGACTTCAAAATGAACTGACTTTTAAAAGGCAACTCATTTCCCTTAACTGACTTCTATAAGGCAACTCAGGTCCCTCACGCCGTGCGCCCTCACGTCACCCTCTCTCAGCTAAGAAGAAGCCAAGATGAGTGACTCCTCTCTTCTTACAACAATGGAGACAAAAATAAATAGACTATCAATATAAGTAATATATTCATTCAGGTAAAATCAGGGAGACTGGTTTTTGGAGAGCTAAATATTTGGAGACTGTTACCTGAAGGATTAAAATTTCCTCAATGCTCTTCCCCTACCCTATCAAAGATTTGAAAGGGACACATAAGAAAAGGGGGGAATGATAGACACAACCTGATCTTTTATTAAAATTGGGAGCCATCTTGCCACAAAGCCATGAAAATATAATTTTGGCTTTACTAAAAATTACTGCAAATTCTGAACCTGCTTGGAATGCCAGTCCGTGCCTTGAACTCACCCCTGCCTGGTTCTCTCACCAGATAGCAGCCCTCTCTGAAACTTTAGTGACACCTCATAAATATTGGCCATCCCTGGCCAGACAATGACCCACTCTGAGGTTCTAATGATCCTCATAAATTCTGATGTTAGGGCTAGCAAAAAAAAATCTAAACTACCATTAGTGTGATGCTTGTCAGAGTTCTCTTATCTGTAACCCCCCTTTTGTGTAACATTCTAGGCTATAAATCTGGGATATAGAAAAGTTGGGATTGCTGTCTTGTTCCCGCCTTTGTGGAGGGAGGGGCAGCCTAGCTGGTGGAAATAATAAGCTTGCATTAATTTGATTTTAATTGGAATCAGTGTTCTTTTTTTATGTCCTGGTCTAACAGGTAAACACTCCACAAACATGGAGCTCTGCTGGCCTAAAGACTTCTTGAGAAACTGCTTCTGTGGTGGGCACTTGAAATATATGTTGTTGTCAGGAGCTTCAGCTTCCTTTCTAGTGAGACCATCAAAGCCGGGTCTGCATCAATGTGACTGGAGGACATGGTTTCTTATTTTCCAATGAACATGAGGCAGCAGTGCTGAATTCCCTCTTTGTAGGTAAACTGTGACCACTGAAGGCTATGTGTCTCCCTGTGTGGACTGTGAAGCTATTTGGTCATTCTCCACTCTTTGTGGTGTTTCTTGGTGCTGCACTGGTAATTTGGTATTTGCTTCATGATATACAAGGAGTTCAACTGGGACATAGTGCTGGAAGGAGTTCTTTCACGTGTGGTGGGTCAGGGCCTGCGGGAGAATGCACCAACCAGGGTTCTATCCCACATAGCTTGCCCCTTTGAAGACAGCAACGTAATTCTGAACATTGACCTGAAACTTATCCATATAATAAGATGCCTTTATATGGAGAGCTTTCAGACATATAAGGCATTCCAGGATCTACCATGTCAGCCACAAGCCATTTGGAAGTCATTGCCAGATCCACATGGAACCACCACAGATGTTTTATCACACACCTGCACACCACAGCTCTGGGGCACTACTCAGCAGGCTCCAACATACTGGCATCTCTGTTCTACACCATTTTCATGAAACCAAGTTAATCAAGGCACTGTCTGGTACACTCATGATCATCAACAGGACATCCAAAGATTCTCCAGTGCCACATGGTCATGGGAATTTCAAAAATTTCATTTTATTTATCTAGCCATTTTTCAAGGATGAAGTTGGAGATAATGTGGGTTTCAATTTATTCAGTAATCATTTAATGTTGAGGAAGCTCATTTCAATGAAAGCTCTGGAGAATACTAACAGCAAGTCTTCCCAAAGAGTGGCCAAAAAGTCACATAAAGCCAGGCTCATTGAGGTCTACAATGTGAGGTCCATGTGTGTTTTGACTCTATTGATGGCTCCCAAGTCTTTCAGAATTAAACTATGTGATATCTTGCCTGAGATTCACAGTGCTCTGTGGAAAGCAACCCTGGGCCTAGATCTCAGTTACCAAGGGCGACTCTCATGCATGGCCTCCTACAATCCCAACAGAATTCATGGCAATTCTTTACTGAAGTCAGTTCCAGAACATAGTCTCTAAGGGGAATCACACCAGAGTTCAAGCCCAGGTGGACCCTGTCATCTCTTCCAACCGCCACACAAATGACCACAATTAAAACCAAAACACTCCCATATGGCCCTCATCTTCTTCCATGTAGACACCCATCATAACCTCTGGCGGGATGTTTCCATGAGGGTGCAGCCCAAGACAGTGTCCAAAATAAGCTCCCTTGCCCCTCATTTGACTAAAGTCAGGGTTGCCTGGACACCCTAACTGTGAACCCAGAGTGAACAAATAGGCCTGCCCTTAATACTGCTCTGCTTCTCCAGTTTGAGGCCTACTGACTCTCTGGTATAGATTCTTTATATGAATTGGAGTAATGAGAAAACCCAAGTACTTATGAGCTATCCTTTGCAGGGCTTTGAATAATTCATTTGACACAAAGGATCAATATTCTCACTTGATGGATGTCAGGAAGCTTACAGAGGAAAAGGGAGACTTAATCTACAATGACTGCTCTTTTGGCCATTTTGGTTTTGGAATCACACATGGAATCATTCTTTAGATCCATCATGTTCTGACAATCTAAACCACAGCCTCACACAGGGCCAAGAGGCTGATTCAGACACATCCCTTTCCAAAGCAATTAAGCAAAGAGCCACAGGTGATGCCCATTCATTTCAATTTGAAAAATGTTTTCTTCAGGCTTCACAAATGGATGGCCTGAGGCAAAGACCTTCCTGACATTCAGGGCAGCAGAACAATTGGTAAGCAAATGGCCAGGCATGGTTTCTCCACTGAGACTTTACTGGTCACACTGATATCTCTGTTTTCTGAGATGCTCCAATTCCCTTCAGCTATCCAGTATAAGGCCATGTCACAGAGCTTGTAGGATGTACATATCTTGGACACAAAACCATGAGCCTATTCTGGAGCGTGGCCAGTATTCAGGAAGAAAACTGGATATTAGGAAGATAGTAGGTGTTGCCCATCCATAAGGCAAGCCAAAGACCATTCATAAATTGGGCAGGATGAGTGTTGGGAAGCTTTCTACCAAACAGGACACATCCATTGATGAATTCTCTTTTCTAATGCTTACAACCACGAACACAGTTGGATATACAGACATAGAAACACTCGCTTTGTTAAACAACTTACTAGAAACAGTCCACACCAAACCAAACAAATTGCCTTTCCTAAATATTCTCAGAACATGAGATTAAACCACAAACTCACACCCACACCCAGAAAGGCACCTCTTACCCCAAGTATATCTGTGACTATCCAGAGTGTCCTCTGACTGGTGGGCCATAGTATGTTTCCAAGGAATGGACTTTCCTGTCTCAGATCTGGACTCCTTGGCCAAATCTGTGAAGTTGTCAGGAGTCATGGGTGAGCCACTACATGCTTTCTCAGGAAAGGCCCCTCTTCGGATATATCCCAGCATTTGGCCATCCTCACATCAGTATGTACCAAGAAAGACTGACTCTGTCTTTGGTAAATGAAACAAGTGAACCCACTGGGACTGGAACTGGGACTGGCTCTGTGTGACTGTCTTTCTGGATCCCAAATTCAGAGAGTTCCATCACCAAAGAAATTAGTTTGGTCACTTCCTTCAGAAACTGAATGAGATCACTGCCTTGGCAACCACATTGTCCTAACAGTTGCTTCCAAGGGTCTCATGAGATGGAGGCTGCCCCAAGTTCCTGTGAGACTTTAACAAGTTAGAATGGTCTGTCAACCATATGCACCCTGGAAAATCTCTCTACACCAACCTGCTTTGGTACATCTTCAATACAATAAGAAGCGAGAGGCTGAATCAGACGCATCCCTTCATCCTGACCAGGTTGTTTGCCATAGAAGATGACTTTTGCTCTCTCAGGTCCTTCATAGCTGCCTAAATTTTCTCCAGGGATCATTACTGCATGGACCTTTGAGGTTCTCAGCTGGTGAAAAACACCCTTTATTCCTGTATTGTAAGACCAACTCTGTCCTGCTCTTCTCTATAGTTAGATTGAGGGAATAGTGTATGGTTAATGTTAATAACAGGTTCGATTTGGGTTAGGAATCATTCTGCGGGATGTATAATGGTATTGGGAACATCCAATATTTATAACAATATATAGGTGTAATATAAGTATGAAAACAGAAAATTACATAAGATTTGAAGCCCATAAGGGCATTGGGCCCTTGATTGGGATACTTAGCTTTGAATTATGTTCTACACAGATGTCTCAGTCTAATTGATATACAATGGCAGAGTACCTTGTACCTTGTCAAAGAGAACATCCACTCAAAAAGGGATAGTTGGTAGGATCAGGAAGATAGTCGGTCTGTTTAGAAAGAAATATGAGTAAAGGATTTGGACCAAATGTTCTTTTGCAATAGGGTTTCGGGTAGAGAGTGAATGTAAATGTCAGCACATGTGAAGAGTCAGTCACAATAATGAACTGGGTAAAATATATAGGAAAGCAGATATCAGTAGAGACATTAGGAAATCAGGCAAAGTATAAAGTGAGTGATAGGATTAGACATCTTCAACAGTATTGTGGTTGAATATATAATCTTAGGAAGAAACCAATAGGTAGTCACCAATAGGATTGACATTTGAGAGCATTAGGCATCCTCTACATGGATTTTTTTAATAATCCATACTCACAATCAATTTAGGCTTTGGAAAAATATAAGTGTGATCTTTGCATTTTTTATCCAGAATATTACTGTGATAAAATGTATGTGTAGATCTGGTTACATTAGTATTTCTTCCACCATTAAGGAGAGCAATATTTTGAAAACTCATAAATTAGTATTGGGGATACAAATAGTAGTACCCTGTGTCTATGAATATAGAGATAATGCATGAATAGTCCATACTGTGAATAAAAAATATAACTGGATCCAACTTTAGAATTGGAATAAATTGATATCTAAAAATATACAGGAAATCTTATATTGATATACAATCATTCATTCCAACCAGTTGTACATCTAATGTTAATATTAGGGTTATGGTTTATCATAAAAATTGTGTGAGTTTTGCTTCAAAATGATTATGGTAATCAAAAATAATGCGTTTGGAAGATGTCTCTTGTTTAGTCCAGTCAAAAAAAAGGAGGAATACATGTGATCTGAAGCAGGAAGTGATTGAAAGTGTACCAAATGCCTTTAAATTTTTGAACTGTGGATGAAATGTATTTTCTATGATGTCCATAAACTGAAGAAATAGTAATGTACCAGTGTTGAATAAAATTTAACATCCAAATAAACATCATGCCCCATAGGAATCTACTTGCATTGATGTTAAACTT
Source organism: Callospermophilus lateralis (assembly GCF_048772815.1). NCBI lineage: Eukaryota > Metazoa > Chordata > Mammalia > Rodentia > Sciuridae > Callospermophilus > Callospermophilus lateralis. Next base: position 1,065,275 of record NW_027514383.1, on the reverse strand, counting down.
TGTCAGCTACTGGAGAAATATAAGGATTTGTATGCACCATTCAGTGAAATGAGTTTTCAGTACTAGAAAACAAATATGTACTTGAGGTAGATGAATATTTCTGAAAATACTCTTGTGAAAAGTTGATTATAAAACCACATACATGAAAATGAATGAATTTAGGGAGTGTATTATAAGACACACATATTTCATATTTTGAAAAATTTAGAGAGTGTAGATTTTTCACAAAACACACACAGAGATATTAAAAAGTAGCAATATATATGCCAATCGAAATTCATCATGAAATACACTTCATACACAGATCCAAAAATATTTATTTCACTGAACATGGATCTATGTATAATGTTGTTCAACTAGGATGCTCACACATAGTTTGAATTTTCAGTTCCAACAGCGTTTAGGAGGAGTGATCTCTTCTCACAATTTGTATTTGCCAAGTCTGCCACCTCACAAGAATGTACGTGTGGTACCAGGTAGGATTCTATATGTGCATATAAAAATACATGTGCTGAATAGGCAACAGAGAAAGAGAGACAGGTATTCACATATTTGATACCTTTCAAAACACATGGAGAACTATTTCAATTAAAAATTGACCAGATTTATAACACCTACCCTTTATCATGCAATTAGAGGAGAAGAGTTAGAAAATCTGTAATTACATATCTGGAATGTAAAATACTCAGGAGTTCACAACCTTGGAAGTTGTAGAGGAGTTTTCAAAATAAGGGACAGGATAAACACTCCACATTCATGGAACACTGCTGGCCTAAAGACTTCTTGAGATAATGCCTCTGAGGTTGGGCACTTGAAATATATGTTGCTGTCAGGAGATTTAGCTTCCTTTGTAGTGATACCATCAAAGATGGGTCTGCATTTATCTGACCTGTAGGACATGGTTTCTTATTTTTCCATAGAACTGAGGCAGCAGTGCTGAATTCTCTCTTTGTAGGTAAACTGTGGCCATGGGGGATAAGTGTCTCGCCATCTTGACTGTGAAGCCAATTGGTCAACCTACAATTTTCGTGTTGTTTTTTCTGCTGCACTGGAATTTTGGTATTTGCTTCATGAAATACAAGGAGTTTAACAGGGAAACAGTGCTGGAGCTAGTTCTGTCACGTTTGGAGGGTCAGGGTCTGAAGGAGAATTCACCAACCAGGCTTCAATCCAACATAGCTTGCCCACTTGTCCATAGCAAACTGATTCTTAACATTGCCCTGTAACCTCTCCATATAACAAGATGCCTTTACATATAAGGGTGTGCTAGCTGCACCGTGTCAGCCACAAGTCATTTGGAAGTCAATGTCAGATCCCCATGGCCCCACCACGGATCTTTTATCATACACCTGCACACCACAGCTCTGGGCTCACTTTTCAGCAGGCTCCAACTTTCTGGCATCTCTGTTCCTCACAATTTTCAAGAAACCCAGTCAGTCAAGGCACGGTATGGTACACACATGATCAGCAACAAGACATCCAAAGGTTCTCCAGTGCCACCTGCTCAGGGGAATTTCAAAAATTTCATGGTATTTACCAAGCCATTTTTTAAAGGATGAAGTAGTAGGCACTGTGGATTTCAATTCATTCAGGAACCATTAAATGTTGAGGAAGCTCATTTCAATGAAATCTCTAAAGGACTTTAACAGGTAAGGCATCCAAAAGAGTGGCCAAAATACACATATATTTCATATTTTGAAAAATCTGGAGAGTGTATATATATATATATATATATATATATACACACACACACACACACACAAACACATACACACACAGACATTAAAAACTAGCAATGTATATGCCAATCGAAATTTATCGTTAAATATATATCATCCATGTATCCAAAATTATTCATTTTACTGAACATGGATTTATGTATAAAATTCTTCAACTAGGAAGCTCATCCATAGGTTGAATTTTCAGTTCCAACAGACCAACAGAGTTTAGGAGGAGTGATCTCTTCTCACAATTTGTATCTGACAAGTCAGCCACCTCAGAAGAATGTACGTGTGATACAAGGTATGATCCTATATGTTCAAATAAAAATACATGTGCTGAATAGGAAACAAATAAATTTGGGAGACAGGAATTCACATATTTGATAAATTTGAAAACACATGAAGTACTCTTTCAACAAAAAATTGACTAGATTTTTAACTCCGACCCTATATAATGAAAAAGGTAATTCCAACTGTACACCATGCCTCCTCTGATTTGCTTGTATTTCTATTCTGTTTGAGTTATTTTTCTCCATCATATTAGGATTAGTATTCAGAGTCTAGTAGGGTATGGGTTATTGTCAGGGATTCAGTATTTTGAATGGAAAATTGGAAAATGAATCCAATGTGTATGCAAATATGTGCTAAACAAAAATTTTCCCACTCTTAACCAGAACAATGCCTTGACATTACCTTGGCCCCAAGTAACGCCTTTAGAGGAGATGAGTTAGAAAATCTGTGGATACATATCTGGAATTGAATATGCTCTGGAGTTTACAACCTTGGAAGTGGAAGAGGAGTTTCCAAAAGTAAGGGACAGGGTAAACACTCCACAAACATGGATCTCTGCTGGCCTAAAGACTTCTAGAGAAACTCGCTCTGAGGTTGGGCACTTGAAATATATGTTGTTGTCAGGAGCTTCTGCTTCCTTTGTAGTGAGACCATCAAAGCTGGATCTGCATCTATGTGACCTGGAAGACATGGTTTCTTATTTACCAATGAACATGAGGCAGCAGTGCTGAATTCTCTCTTTGTGAGTCAACTGTGGCCACTGTGGCTAAGATTCTCCCTGTGTGGACTGTGAAGCCATTTGGTCTTCCTCCAATTTTCGTGATGTTTCTTGCTGCTGCACTGGGAGTTCGGTATTTGCTTCACGAAATACAAGGAGTTCAACTGGGACATACTGCTGGAGGGAGTTCTGTCACGTGTGGTGGGACACTGTCTGCGGGAGAATGCACCAACCAGGCTTCTCTCCAACATAGCCTGCCCACTTGACCACGCAACATGATTCTGAACATTGCCCTGAAACCTATCCATATTACAAGATGCCTTTACATATAAGGGTCTGCTGGCTTCACCATGTCTGTCACAAGCCATTTGGAAGCCAATGGCAGATCCACATGAAATCACCACAGATGTTTTATCTCAACCTGCCCACCACTGCTCTAGGCCCACTACTCTGCAGGCTCCATTTACTGGCATCTCTGTTCTACACTATTTTGGTGAAACCCAGTCAATCAAGGCTCTGTCTGGTATACTCACGATCAGCAACAGAATATCCAATGGTTCTCCATTGCCACATGGTCATGGGATTTTCAAAAATGTCATGGTATTCATTGAGCCCATTTTTCAAGGATGAAGTTGGAGGCACTGAGGGTTTCATTTAATTCATTTAATTCAGTAACGGAAGCTCATTTCAATGAAGCTCCGGAGGACTCTCACAGGCAAGTCTTCCCAAAGAGTGGCCAAATGGTCACATGAATCCAGGCTCATTGAAGTCTACAATGTGAAGTCCATGTGTGTTTAGACTCTCAAATATGGCTGCCAAGTCGTACAAAATAATATCATATGATATTCTGGCTGAGATTCCAGGTGCTCTGAAGAAAGCCCCCCTGGGCCTAGATCTCAGTTTCCAAGGGCGACTCTCATGTGTGGACTTTTAATACCCCAACAAAATTCATGGCAATACTTCTCTGAGGTCAGTTCCAGAACTCAGCCTCTATTAGAAATAACACCAGAGTTCAAACCCATTTGGACCCAGTCTTCTCTTCCTACCACCACACAAATGACCACAATTAAAACCAAAACACTCCCACATGGCCCTCATCTTCTTATATATTGGTACTCATTAAAACTCTGGCTGGAGGTGTCCATGAGGGGCTTAGCCCAAGACAGTGTCCAAAAAAAGCTCCCATGCTCCTCATTTTCCTCTAGTCAGGGTGGCCTGGACACGCTTCCTGTGAACCAGGAGTGATCAAATAGGTCTGCCATTAATACTGCTTCGCTTCTACAGTTTGAGGCCTACTGACTGTGCGTTTTAGATTCTTTATGTGAATTGGAGTCATGAGAAAACCCAAGCACCTATGGGCTAGCCTCTGCAGGGCTTTGAAAATTTACCTGACACAAAGGATCCCTATTCTCACATAATGGAAGTCAGGAACCTTACAGAGGAAGGTGAGAGACTCTACCCACATTGACTGCTCTTTTGGCCATGTTGGTTTTGGATGCACACCTGGGATTTTTCTTTAGATCTATCATGTGCTGCAAGTCTAAACCACAGGCTCACACAGGGCCAAGAGGGTGATTCAGACACATCCCTTTCCAAAGTAATTAAGCAAAGAGCCACAGGTGATGCCCATTCATTTCCATTTGAAAACTGTTTTTTTCAGGCTTCAAAAAGGGGTGGCCTGAGCCAAAGACATTCCTGACATTCAGGGCAACAGAACAATAGGTAAACAAAAGGCCCAAAGCAGGGTTTCACCACTGAGGCATTCTTGGTTACACTGATATCTCAGTTTTCAGAGATGCTCCACATTCCCTTCAGCTCTCAAGTACATGGCCTTGTCACAGAGCTTTGAGGTGGTACATATTCTGGACACAAAATCATGAGCCTATTCTGGAGTGTAAGCAGAATTCATGAAGAAAACAGAAACTTAGGAAGATAGCAGGTGTTGCCCATCCTTAAGGCAAGTTGCAGTACATTCATAAATTGCACAGGATGAATGCTGGGAAGCTTTCTACTAGATAGGACTCATCCATTGATGCATTCTCTTTTGTAATGTCTACAACAATTGATACAGTGGGATACACAAACATAGAAATATTTGCCTCGTCAAATGACTTACTAGAAACAGTTCACTCCAAACAAAACAAACCGCCTTTCCTACCTATTGTCAGAACATGAGACAAAACCACAAACACACACTTATTCTCACAAAGACGCCTCCTTCCCCCAAGTAGGTCTGTGACTATCTGGAGTGTCCTCTGACTGGTGGGCCATACTATGTTTCCCAAAAAACGCTTGTACTGTCTCAGATCTGGTCTCCTTGGCCAACACTGTGAAATTTTCAGAAGCCAGTGGTGAGCCACTACCTGCTTTCTCAGGAAATGCCCCTCTTCAGAGCTTCCCTGGCATTTGGCCATTCTAACATCAGTAGTTACCAAGAAAGACTGACTCTGTCCTTGGTAAATCCGAACAAGTGAGACCACTGGGACTGGGACTCGGACTGACTATGGGTTCCTGGCTTCCTGGATCCCAAAGTCAGAGAGTTCCCTCACCAAGTAACTCCAGTCAGGTCACCTGCACACCACTTCTCTAGCCCCACTTCTCAAAATACATGGATAACTATTCCAATTAAAAACTAACTAATTTTATAACACCTACCTTTTATCATGCAAAAAGCAAGTCCAACTATACAACATGCCTCCTCTGAACTCCTTGTATTTCAATTCTGTTTGGGTTATTTTTCTTCATCATATTATGATTAGTAGGCAGAGTCTAGTGGGGTATGGGTTAGTGTCAGGGATTCAGTATTTTGAAAGAAACATTGGAAAATTAATCCAATGTGTTTGCAAATATGTGCTACACAAAAGTCTTCCAACACTCAATCAGAACAATGCCTTGACATTACCTTTGCCACAAGTAAGACACAATGAGAGGAGAAGAGTTAGAAAATGTGTGAGTACATATCTGGAAAGGAAAATGTTCAGGAGTTCACAACCTTGGAGGTGGTAGAGGAGTTTCCAAAAGTAAAGGACAGGGTAAAAACTCCACAACCATGAAGCTCTGCTGTCCTAAAGACTTCTGGAGAAACTGCCTCTGAGGTTGGGCACTTGAAATATATGTTGTTGTCAGAAGCTTTAGCTTCCTTTGTAGTGAGACCATCAAAGCTGGGTCTGCATCTATGTGACCTGGAGGACATGGATTCTTATATTCCAATGAACATGTGGCACCAGTGCTGAATTCTCTCTTTGTAGGTAAACTGTTGCCACTGGGGGCTAAGTGTCTCCCCGTGTGGACTGTGAAGCCATTTGGTCATTCTCCACTTTTCGTGTTGTTTCTTGCTCCTGCACTGGGAGTTTGGTATTTCCTTCGTGAAATACAAGGGGTTCAACTCAGAAAAAGTGCTGGAGGGAGTTCTGTCACCTGTGGTGGGTCAGCGTCTGCAGGAGAATTCAACAACCAGGCTTCTATCCCACATTGCTTGCTCCCTTAACCATAACAACCTGATTCTGAACATTGCCCTGGTATTCTCCATATAACAAGATGCCTTTACATACAAGGGTCGGCTGGCTGCACCATGTCATTCACAAGCCATTTGGAAGCCAATGACAGATCCACATGAAAAAAAAAAAACAGATGTTTTATCACACAACTTCACACCACTTCTGTAGGCCCACTACTCAGCAGGCTCCAACTTAATGTCATCTCTGTTCTATACCATTTTCATGTAACCCAGTCAGTCAAGGCACTGTCTGGTACACTCATGATCAGCAACAGGACATCCAAAGGTTCTCCAGTGCCACCTGGTCATGGCAATTTCAAAAAATTCATGGTATTTATCTAGCCATTTTTCAAGGATGAATTTAGAGGCACTGTGGGTTTCAATTCATTCAGGAACCATTAAATGTTGAGGAAGCTCATTTCAATGAAAGGTCTGGAGAACTCTTGTAAGGGTCAGGTGAAGCATGAGAGAAAGAGACCACCAAGTGACGCACTCATGCAATTTGCAGAAGGGGATTTATTGAACCAGCATGCTGGGGCTCTGTGCCCACTCAAGAAGGTAAAACAGCCCAGAGCCCCGAGCAGGAAATGAGCACTGCTTAAGTACACTTTTAGGAGGTCGGGGATTTTACATATATCACAGTCTCCTTTAACAAATCATTACACACCACGGGAAAATTAAGCAACAACTCCTAAACATGATTAGTTCATTCATTGGCGGGAAAAGGTCAGGCTAGAGTGATAGGTCATTTCTAAACGGGTACACATTCAAACGGATTGGTTTTAGGGCCTAAAGGACTACATGAACAGTTACACAGAGTCCCAAGTTGTTGGAGAACCAGGGAGTCAGTGGGAATATGAACTGGGCAGTTCCAGTATTGTCCTAACAGCTACAGGGTTTTCAGGTTCTGCAGGTAGCATAGAAACCTAACAATACCTAATCCTTTACATTTTAACTCAGACCTTGCAGCTTAGAAAGTTTACAACACCCGGTCTTTTACCCTTTAACTTTTACGCTTTACCTTCAATTTCTTTTACCCTTACATTCCCCACTCCTTTTTTTTCTGACTACTTTTAATCTTAAAAGTAATGCATCATGATTATTTAAGGGTTTCACATTTCATGAGTTGTTGTGCATTCCCTGGAATCATTTTCAGCATGGCTTCCATTTTAGATTTCACTCGGTATTAGACCCCAATTTATCTAACTACACTGACTACCTAACTTTAAACCTGGCTTCATTCACCCCCCCTCTAATTTGGGAATTCCTTCCTGCTGTAAGGAAGGGGGGGCAAAGAGAATCTTTCTGGCTTCTTCAGGCTGAAAAGGGATGATGTGGGGAAAGCAGTTTGGAGTCCACCTTTAACAATCGGGTCTATCGAGTGGTCCATGATAAAAGTTTAATTGAGAAGTATTAGGCTGGAGGGCCATTCGAGTGATGGGTGGTCTATAAGAGAAACAAGAATTTATTAATTTACTGGAACCATATTGATGCAGCAATAAATGTCACAGCACAGGAATATGCCAATAAGTATAATGGCCAAGACTGAGACTAACAATGTTTTTTAGCAGGAAGTACCAAGAACCAGAAGCTAAGATATTGTTTTCATGACAAAGTTGGTGAGGACATGCTTCTATCTGAGCATGTAAATCTTTAAGGATAATTGTCACCTTGCCAGAAATGTCAGGGATGTAAACACAACAACTAACATTTAGGTTTATAGATGTCTTTTCCTTTAAGATATAATGTAATAACTTAATGTCATCTGATCTTGCAAAATCCTTTTACTAGTATGACCTGTGTGTCTAATAGAGAAACCTTTAATTCTGTTAGGGCTGGATAACCACACTAGCAAACACCAAGCCTACCTGTGTAGGTTAGGAATATCTGTGGGCATTAAACTAAAAACTACTCTGGCAGTTCCTTTTAATAGTTATCAGGCATTCCCGTCTGAGAATCGCTTTTGTAGCCTCCAGTTTACTTATTTTTGGAAGTTACATTTAACTATTATTATCATTTAAAATTTCCAGGAACAACTGTGCTTTGGCTTTAACTGTCTTTGCTAAGTGTTTAAGATGAAGCAAGTCAAACTGACTTTTGTTCTTATCTATTGTCAACAGTCAGCTGAGTTTCCCTGGGAGTCCTCGGGGGAACTTTATAGCAGCTTCTCAGTTCTGCTAGTGCCATTTACCTTAGGATGGGTCCAGGCCTTGCTTGACCATGTGGCTTCCCTCGGAAGCATCAGGGATGTCTCCCCTTTCTGATGACCGTCCTCTTTACAGCAAATGCACTGATTGGCTTTCTGTCCACCACTGGTCTCATTAATCTCCCTGCTCAGGAGGTTATGTGGCCTAGAGTTGCAGAGCCCTCTGGAGAAGTCCCCTATTCCCTGATTCAGATTGACTCATGGGCCAAGAGCCGAATATTGTTTTTCTTGGCCCTTTTAATTTAACTAATTTAAAAAACTTGATCTTAAACATCCAGCAAATAAGTTAACAGCCTTAGAGTAAGAGCACTGGGCTTTAATTTATATCTCTCTATCTTGTAGGTGATAACTCCTTATCTTATGTTGACCCAGGTTGTGTTCTTAAAGCAACACCTCTTTAAAACATTAATAGGCAATCCTTAAACCGTGTATAAGCAAACTACAAAACAAAACTAACTAGGGTAAAAACATATTTAGCTTACATAATAGCTACCTTGAATTCTGGCAGGGTTTTACATCATAATTTTCTATTTGGGATCCTAGTTATCTTGGCAAAAACCTACTTTTGGACACAACTTTAACTGTACCGAAATCTGGCTTACTTCTTTTATTGCCACTTTCACATGTAGTGAGATGGGACAGAGCCTTATCTCAAGTAAGGTAAGGCTCTTAATAAATCTCAAGAACTATAGTTCTGAAGCTGATCATTTTACAAAGTTTACATAAATTGTTGTTCAAGTTTACATGAACATTAGCTAACAAAACATAATATCACACCTAAAACATGAATTAAAGAAAGGCTGAAAGCTTTTAACCCTTTTGTAGAAAAGTAGCAAAGTACTTTGGTGTTGTAAATTGTATCTCAGTGTGAAAAGTAACATGAAACTGTACATATCTTATTGATAACAAGTCCAATTGTAGAACACAAATGATATGAACATATCTCCAACATGTTTTTTTTTTAAGCCCAGAATTACCATACAACGTTAGAACACCAGGTTGATATAATTTTTTTTGAAGCTTTTACCTTACAGACTTGTATACCTGGAAGATATGAACTTATCTTATATAATTTGCAAGAATTAACCTTGCAAAAAGCTGTGTGCTTTTATAGAACTAGGGGGAGATGGCAGGGCTTAGATAAATGGCAGGCAATCCGTTTATTGGTAAGTTCTTCAGATAGGCGCCATGTTGGAGTTACCAGCACCTGAAGAAAATCAGAGTGAATAAAAACAGAATGAAGATAAAGATTAAAGCAAAGGTCAATTTTTGGCAGAAGTTCCATGCTGAGGAACTGACAAAAAAGAGACAAAGGGCCATGAGGGGGCTTAGAAGGACATTAAGACTCATGAATCTAGGATGGAAGATTAAGAGGTTCTCCGAACTTGTTGTCTCCCACTGTCTGATGTCCATTGCATTCCATCATGCCTGGTAGTGAGCTTCAGCCCTGAGTGAACTGTTCTCTTGAAGATGCTGGGTGTTCTTCGGTCATCAGAGTCTTGTAGTGCCTAAGCAGAAGCTGGTTGAAAGTCTAATTAGAAACTTTCTGCAATTGGTTTTGGAAGAACTTCATTATGCAGAGTAGGAGAGCACAAGAAAAGTACTGAAAAATAACAGTTGTTGTTTAACCAAAGTTGTATAATTTTTATTTTTTTTAAGATTACTTGCTCAAAAGCTTACACACAATACCAACATACACAGACCTTTTTTATCACTTACTTAAACCCTCTTAATTACATAATCACATAGACTCTCTTATCCAGAAACCCATTTTCAATCTATTAAATCCATATCTAGAACCTTTTAGTTTCTCTTTTTCATCTGTTAACCTCCTATTGTTCACACTTTAAAACAATATCTGTAAATTTCTGAATTTAAGCAGATTATTTCATAGACATCAACATTTTATTAGGATCTTTTTGAACACCTAGAAAATTTTATAAGCTTAATTTAAGACGTCTTTATTTTTATCTGTTTACACAATTTAAATTGACCCATTTGAATCACGTGAATCAAAGATATTTGGATCCATTTTTAAATTTTTTTTATGAGCGCTCCTCATCTGTCAATTGTCATATCACTGCAGAATATATGGACGTACAAACATACAGACATACTGACATACAACACATAACTCAAGTGTAACACCCTTGTAGCTTTTTCAGGTGAAATCTCCATTGCAACGTTTCAAAACTCCACAGTTGATCAGAAAAACATTAGCCTATGTCTGTAGGACCAAAATCATGAGCTCAAAAAAATACAGAATCTAAGAAAAAGCAAGAGTCCTAAAAAAAGATGACTAGCCAGTAATTAATAAATACCATATAATTCACTTTTTGGTTGGGGTCTAGTTTGAATTCAGGTAAAAAGACACTTTAACCTTTTTTTTTTTCCCTTGGGCCTGAAATCTGTCTCCTGCTGAGTCCTCCAGGCTTCTTCTATTTCAATATCAGCTTAAGTCCTGGCTGAGGTCTGGAAAGAACTGGGAAAACTGGAATTCTGAGCAGAAAACTCATGCCTAAGGCATTTTAGCTATAAGTCATAATTTCCAGGTTTAAGATGTAATTTTTAAATTTTATATCTTTATATTTCTTTATATTATAAACACTTGCCCACACAAAACTAAAAATACGATCTTTTTCTGATAATATAAAGGCCACCATCAGAGGAAATTCCCTCAGGATCATTAAACTGCTTCCTTTGTTCTGAAGTTCCTAAAGTAGTATTAAGTTTTACCATGTATATCCAAAATCAAGCTTTAAAAATTTTCAAGACTTTTTCTAATTAATGTCACTTCAATAAGGCAGACCAACGTTTTAATTTAGAACCTTTTTTTTCCCTGAATCTTACACACTGAGGGGAACAGATATCATATCATAATTTATTATCTTTGCCAAAGTTAATGCACTGGATTACCTAGTGAAATTTTCTCAGACTACCCAGTTCAAAATTGAAACTTTCTAATTTTTTATCCTAAATATTGATGTTTTCTATCATGAACTATCTGAAATCAAACTAAACAATTGCTTAAACCCAACTTTTAACTGCAAGATAGTACAATGCTTTAGAAACCCATTCAGAAACCAAATTGTTACAATAAAAAAATCATCTTTTAGATACACATTTATCCAAGATCATCCCCAAGAAACAATCTATAATATCAACACATTACTGCATTTATTGTCCCCTTAGTTAAGTAAATAGAGGTGGGGTAATCCCTAAAGTGCAGGTAAGGAAGGAGGAAACTCCCCAAAGCAAAATAGTTTTGGCAGCTGCTGGGAGCCCCTTAGTTCCACCTTTTACTTATAGGGTTAGTTCCTCTGGCTTGGTCTGACCCCAGGCACTAGGCATTTCTCACATCTCCTAACTTTTCAGGAGTCAGCTCCCCAAAAAGTTCACCTTCTGCTTGCAGTTCTTTTGAGTTTGAGAAAAGTTTAAGTGAGATATCAAACTTTTTAGACCCCAGGCATTTTCCTCTGCAGTGGGCGTGCTCAAGCCAACTACAGGAAGAAAATAAAACACTGCTTCCTTAATCTCGCTTAACAAAGGCGGATAAAGTTTATCAAAATTCTTTAAAACACAGCTAATAGAGGTGTAAAAGGTGAGAACAGAAAAGCTGGCGGTTCTATTGACTTTTGGTCCCTCACAGGAGAAGCATTAGGTTAAAATTTAGCTAAAGTTACTTCCACACATCTAAGGCCATTTGGAATTTGGGACTCTGCATTGGTCCAAAGTAAAACCATGCCATCACACTTAACAGAGACACAGACAAAAAGACACACAAAGATCATCATGTAGCTCCCGTTCGTTCACAACCCCAAGATCTACAATTTTGTGACTCAGGGAGAATGGAGGAAAAAGGGGGAGGAAGAGAAGTATTGAGTGATAGGATCTTGGGGAAAGGGGTTGAAGTAGAGGCAGGGACCAGGAAAGGCTTCACCCATATGGGAGGAAATTTACAGAGGTCCAGCCAGGTTAAAATATATGGCTGCTGGTCTGGATGGCCACGCGGCCCTGGTTGAAAGACAATATCTCTGACTTTGCAGATTAGAGGAAGGTGGAAGGGCCCTCCTGGGGGCCATCAACTCCAAAGGTGGGCCATTCTGAAGTGCAGAGTGTCTGTCAGGTCCGGCATTTCACTGAAAAAGAAAGATTCTGGGCCATTGAGCAGACATCCGCCCAATGATCAAGGGTCAGGGACAGAGGTGTGGAATAGCTTTGTCCCATACTGGGAGTTACTCAAACAAAGACAGATACAGGACAATATGAACATGACACTAACATGGACACACAGTAAAAGTTTAACACAAGTCCAGAAACAGAGATTAAAGGCAGAGAGTGAACTCAACCTGAGAAGAAAAGTAGCCAGCAAGACCTGACAGGTTGGCAGAAGAATCCCTTCTCACCAAATGAGGGCCCACCTGCCGCTCCCCGAGTCCTTGCAAGGCGTCCCTTGCAAGCACGTGTCCTGTGGCTTAAAGGACACGTCTGCCCACCACACTCTCTGCTGGCATCCACTCTGCAAACCCAAACCTAAAAACCGAACCCGAACCTAAAAGCTCTGAGAGCTCACTCTCTGCACCGAGCCAAAAACCAAACGTGACCAAAAATTCTGAGAGTTCACGCTCTCCACCGAGCCAAAAAGCCAAAAAGCTCTAAGCGATCACAAGGGAAAAACAAGAAGGAGAAGAAGAAGAAGAGGAGGAGGAAGAAGAAGAGGAAGAGGCGACTTACTTACCCACTAAAGGAGTTCGTTGGAGCCTCTTTGTCCGACCATGAGCACTTCCCGGCCAACGCACCAAATGTAAGGGTCAGGCGAAGCGTCAGAGAAAGAGAACACCAAGTGACCACTCATGCAATTGGCAGAAGGGGTTTTATTGAACCAGCATGCTGGGGCTCTGTGCCCACTCAAGAAGGGAAAACAGCCCAGAGCCCCAAGCAGGGAATGAGCACTGCTTAAGTACACATTTGGGAGGGTGGGGATATTACATACATCAGAGTCTCCTTTAACAAATCATTATAAAACACGAGAAAATTAAGCAACAACTCCTAAACATGATTAGTTCATTCATTGGCAGGAATAGGTCAGGCTGGAATGATAGGTCATTTGTAAATGGAGTACACATTCAAAATGATTGGTTTTAGGACCTAAAGGACTACATGAACAGTTACAGAGAGTCCCGAGTTATTGGACAACCAGGGAGTTAGTGGGAATATTTACTGGGCAGTTCCAGTATTGTTATAAGAGCTACAGGGATTTAAGGTTCTTCAGATAGCATAGAAACCTAACAATACCTAATCCTTTACATTTTAACTCAGACCTTGCAGCTTAGAAACTTTACAACACCCTGTCTTTTTACCCTTTAACTTTTACGCTTTAACTTCAATTTCTTTTACCCTTACACTCTCACAGGCAAGGTTTCCCAAAGAGTGGCCAAAATGTCACATGAAGCCAGGCACATTGAGGTCTACAATGTGAGGTCCATGTATCTTTTGACTCTCAACTATGGCTGCCAAGTCTTTCAGAATAAAATCAAGTGATACCCTGGCTGAGATTCCCAGTGCTCTGTGGAAAGCCACCCTGGGACTAGATGTCAGTTTTCAAGGGTGACTCTCATGTGTGGCCTCTTAAATTCCAATCTATTTCTTTGCAATACTTCTCTGAGATCAGTTCCACAACTCAGTCACTAAGGGAAATCATACTTGTGTTCAAACCCAGGTGAACCGAGTCTTCTCTTCCAACTTCCACACAAATGATCACAATTAAAACCAAAACACTCCCACATGGCCCTCATATTCTTCCATATAGACCACTCATCATAACCTCTGGCTGTAGGTTACCATGAGGGGCGCAGCCCAAGACAGTGCCCAAAGTAAAGAAAGAGACCACCCCTCATTTGCCTAAAATCATGGTGGCCTGGACACCCTTCCTGTGAATCAGGAGTGATAAAATAGGCCTGCCGTTAATACTGCTCTGCTTCTCCAATTTGAGGTGTACTGACTGTCAGTTATAGATTCTTTATGTGATTTGGAGTCATGAGAAAACCCAAGCTCCTCTGCAGTGGTTTGAAAAACTCATTTGACACAAAGGATCCCTATACTAACTTGATGGAGGTCAGGAACCTAAAAGAGGAAGGCACGAGAATTCATTCACAATGACTGATCGTTTTCATATTTTGGTTGTGGATACATACCTGGGATCTTTCTTTAGATCTATCTGGTGCTGAGAATGTAAGTCACAACCTCACGCAGGGCCAAGAGGCTGATTCAGACACATCTCTTTCCAAAACATTTTAGCATATATTCACAGGTAATGCCCATTCATTTCCATTTGAAAACTGTTTTTTTCAGGCTTCAAAAAGTTTAGCCTGAGGCAAAGACCTTCCTGACATTCAGGGCAACAGAACCATAGGTAAGCAAATGGCCCAAAGCAGGGTTTCTCCAATGAGACTTTCCTGGTCACACTGATATCTGAGTTTTCTGAGATGCTTCTATTCCCTTCAACTATTCAGTACAATGTAATGTCACAGAGCTTGGAGGTGGTACAAATCTTGGACACAAAACCATGAGTGTATTCTGGAGAGTGGCCAGAATTCAGGAAGAAAACAGGAACTTAGGAAGATAGTAGGTGTTGCCCATCTATAAGGCAAGCCGAAGTCTATTCATAAATTGGGCAGGATGAATGCTGGGAAGCATTCTTCTAGACAGGACAATCCACTGATGCATTCTCTTTTCTAATGTCTACAACAACAGAAAGAGTGTGATACACACACATAGAATCACTCGCTTTTTCAAACGACTTATGGAAAACAGTACACTCCAAATCAAACAAACTGACTTTTCTTCCTGTTCTCAGAACATGAGACAAAACCACAGACCCACTCCGACACACACAAAGGCACCTCCTTCCCTCAAGTAGGTTTGTGTCTATCCGGAGTGTCCTCTGACTGGTGAACCATACAATGTTCCCACGAAATGGCCTGTCCTGTCTCAGATCTGGTCTCCTTGGCCAACTCTAAGAAGTTGTCAGGAGCGAGCTTTGAGGCACTACATGCTTTCTCAGGAAGGCCCCTCTTCAGAGCTCTCCTAACCTTTGGCCATCCTCACATCAGTAGGTACCATGAAAGACTGACTCTGTCCTTTGTAAATTCAAAAAAGTGAGCCCACTGGGACTGGGACTGGGACTGGCTCTGGGTGCCTGGCTTCCTGGATCCCAAGTTCAGAGAGTTTCATCACCAAGGAAGTGAGGTGAGGTCACATCCATCAGGAACTGAATGAGGTCTCCCCTTGGCAACCACTTTGTCCTAACAGTTGTTTCCAAGGGTCGCATTAGATTGAAGCTTCCCCTAATTCCTGTGACAATTTCACAAGTTAGAATGGTATATCAATGATATGCATCCGGAAATAGCTCTCCACACAGGCCTTTTTTGGACCATCTTCCCTACATTAAGAAGATAGAGGCTGATTCAGACACATCCGTTCATCCTGAGCAGGTTGTTTGCCATGGAAGATGACTATTGCTCTCTCATGTCCTTCATTGCTGCCTACATGTTCTCCAGGGATCATTTCTGCATGGAAGTTTGAGGTTCTCAACAGGTGAAAGATCCCCTAAATTCCTTTATTGTAAGACCAACTCTGTCCCTGCAATTCATTAAAGTTAGATTGAGGGAACAGTGTGTGGTTAGCGTTAATAACAAGTTCAATTTGGGTTAGGAATCATTCTGAGGGGTGAATAATGGTTTTGGGAACCTGCAATATTTATAAGAATATATATGTGAAACATAAGATGTAAACATAAATCTAGGTAAGATTTGAAGCCCAGAATGGCATTGGGCCCTTGATTGGGATACTTAGCTTTGAATTATGTTCTGCACAGATGTCTCAGATACATCTATATACAATGGCATTGGACCTTGTACCTTGGATGATTGAATGTCGAAGAGAACATCCTGTCAAAAAGCGATATTCCGTACCATTCGGAAGATAGTCAGTAGGTTTAGGAAGAAGAGTGAGTATAGGATTTGGACCAAAGTTCTTTACCAATAGAGTTTCGGGTAGAGAGTGAATGTAAATGTCAGAATATGTGAAGGGTCAGTCACAATGATGAACTGGGGAAAGTATGTAGGAAAGCAGATATCTATAGAAACATTAGGAAATCAGGCAAAATATAAAGTGAGTGCTAGGATCAGACATTTTTAACATGCTTGAGGTTGAATATATAATCTCAGGAAGAAACAAATATGTAGTCATGAAAAGGATTGACATATGAGAGCATTAGGCATCATGTGCATGGATGTTTTTAGTAGTCAATGCTCAATCCCATTTAGGCTTTGGTACTATCATAAGTGTGACCTTTGCATTTTGTTTCCAGAATACTACTGTGGTAAAATGTATATGTAGATCAGGTTACATGAGTATATCTTCCACCATTCCTGGGAGTAATATATTGAAGACATATTAAATAGTATTGGGGGTACAAATAGGTGTACCCTGTGTCTATGTGTATGGAGATAATGCATGAATAGACCATATCGTGAATAAAAAATATAACAGTTTTCACGTATATAATGGATTGAATTGATATCTGAAAATATGTAAGAAATCTTATATTAATATACACTCATTCATTTAAACCAGTTACACAACTAACAGTAATATTAGAGTTATACTTTATCATGAAGGGTGTGTGAGTTTTGCTTCAAAAGTGATTATGGAAATCGAAAATAATGTGTTTGGAAATAAGTCTCATGAAAAGTCCAGTCAACAAACATAGAGGAATACAGGTGTTCTGAAGCAGGAAGTGATTGAAAGTGAAACAAATGCCTATGAATTTTTGAAATTGTGGATGAAGTATATATCCTATGATGTGCATAAACTGATAAAATAGTAATGTACCAGTGTTGAATAAAAATGATCGTCAAAGTACATATCATGTCCCAGAAATCTACTTGCATTTATGTTAAACTGGGTAAGTTACTGTAGAAATATTTGGATTTTTATGCACCCTTCACTAAATTTAGGTTTCAGTACTGGAAACAAAAATATATTTCAGGTGAATCAATATTTTGAGAATAATCTTGTGAAAATTTGATTATAAATCCACATACATGAACATGAATGAATTTAGGGAGTGTTTAATAAAACACATATATTTCATATTTTGAAAAATCTGGACAGTGTTTATACACACACAGACACACACACACACACACACACACACACATAGACCTTAAAAAGTAGCAATATATATGCCAATTGAAATACATCATGAAATAGATATCATCTACAAATCCAATAATCTTCATTTTACTGAACATAGATTTATGTATAATGTTGTTCAACTAGGAAGCTCACCAATAGTTTGAATTTTCTGTTCCAACAGCGTTTAGGAGGAGTGATCTCTTCTCACAAATTGTTTCTGCCAAGTCAGCAACCTCACAATTATGTACGTGTGATACCAGGTAGGATTGTATATGTGCATATGAAAATACATGTGCTGAATAGGGTACAGAGAAATGGAGACAGTAAGTCACATATTTGTTAACTTTAAAAACACATGAAGAGGGGGAGGGGCAGAGCCGCCAAACGCACCTGCAAGGAAGCCAAACTTGTCACCCACCAGTAGAACAGGCCTAGCAGCCAGCCAGCGTGAAAGACACATTGCCCCAGTTTGTGGAGGGGCAGGGTCGCCACACGCCTTCAAGTTACGCGGACCTGCAACCCACAGGCAGAACAGGCCCAGCGGCCTTCAGAGGGGCAGAGATGCCCCCCGCGCATGCAAAATAGGCGAACCTATGAAAACCAACAGACCTGGCCCAGGGGCCCGCCAGGGTGGTAGACACATCGCCCCGGTTTGGGGAGGGGCAGAGCCGCACCACGCGCCTACAAGGTAGACAGACCTGCAACCCACAGAGAGAAGAGGCCCAGCAGCAAAGAGGGGCAGAACTGACGCTCGCGACTGCAAGGTAGGCGGACCTGTGACCCACTGGCAGAACAGGACCAGCGCCCGCAGAGGGGTAGAGCCGCTGCCCGCTCTTGCAAGGTAGGCGGACATAAGCCAAAGTTAATCAAAAGGAATTAAGAGGAACACTACATACTGCTCAAGGGAACTATACACCAACAAGACATAAAAATCATAAATATATATGCCCCAAACAATGGTGCAGCTATGTTCATCAAACAAACTCTTCTCAAGTTCAAGAGTCTAATAGACCACCACACAATAATCATGGGAGACTACAAAACACCTCTCTCACTACTGGACAAATCTTCCAAATAAAAGTTGAATAAGGAAACTATAGAACTCATTAACACAATTAATAACCTAGACTTAATTGACATATATAGAATATACCACCCAACATCAAGCAGTTACACTTTTTTCTCAGCAGCACATGGATATCTCTCAAAAATAGATCATATAGTATGTCACAGGGCAACTCTTAGACAATTTTAAGGAGTACAGATAATATCAGGCATCTTATCTGATCATCCTGAAATGAAACTGAAAATCAATGATAAAAGTAGGAAGGAAAAATCATGCATCACTTGGAGAATGAACAATAGGTTACTGAATGATCAATGGGTTACAGAAGACAACAAGGAGGAAAATAAAAAATTCTTAGAGATAAATGAAAAGACAGACAAAACATATCGGAATCTATGGGACACATTGAAAGCAATTCTAAGAGGAAAATTCATTGCTTGGAGTTCTTTCCTTAAAAGAAGAAAAAAAAAAAAACAACAAATAAATAATCTCATAGTTCATCTCAAAATCCTAGAAAAACATGAGCAAAACAACAGGAAAAGAAGTAGAAGGCAAGAAATAATTAAAATCAGAGCTGAAATTAATAAAATTGAAACAAAAGAAACAATTGAAAAATTGACAAAACTAAAAGTTGGTTTTTTGAAAAAATAAAAAAAATCGACAGACACTTAGCCATGTTAAAGAAGAGAAGAAGAAAGAGCACTCAAATTACTATCATACGGGATGAAAATGGCAATATCACAACAGACATATCAGAAATACAGAAGATAATCAGTAATTATTTTGAATCCATATATTTGAATAAATTAGAAGATAGTGAAGGCATCGATAAATTTCTTAAGTCATATGATCTGCCCAGATTGAGTCAGGAGGATATAGACAATCAAAACAGACCAATATCAATTGAGGAAGTAGAAGAAACCATCCAAAGACTACCAACTAAGAAAAGCCCAGGACCGGATGGGTATACAGCAGAGTTTTACAAAACCTTTAAAGAAGAACTAATACCAATACTTTTCAAAATATTTCAGGAAATAGAAAAAGAGGAAGAACTTCCAAATTCATTTTACGAGGCCAATATCACTGTCATTCCTAAACCAGACAAAGACACTTCAAAGAAACAAAACTACAGACCAATATCTCTAATAAACCTAGATTCAAAAATCCTCAATAAAATTCTGGCGAATCAGATACAAAAACATATGAAAAAAATTGTGCAACATGATAAAGTACGATTCATCCCTGGGATACAAGGCTGTTTCAATAGACGGAAATCAATAAATGTTATTCACCACATCAATAGACTGAAAAATAAGAACTATATGATCATCCTGATAGATGCAGAAAAAGCATTGGACAAAGTATAGCATCACTTTATGCTCAAAACTCTAGAAAAACTAGGGATAACAGGAACATACCTCAATATTGTAAAAGCAATCTATGCTAAGCCTCAGGCTAGCATCATTCTGAATTGAGAAAAACGGAAGGCATTCCCTCTAAAATCTGGAACAAGATAGGGATGCCCTCTCTCAACACTTCTGTTCAACATAGTTCTTAAAACACTGGCCAGAGCAATTAGACAAATAAAAGAAATTAAAGGCATAAAAAAAGGAAAAAAAGAACTTAAATTATCACTAATTGCAGGTGACATGATTCTATACCTAGCAGACCCAAAAGGGTCTACAAAGAAATTAATAGAGTTAATAAATGAATTCAGCAAAGGCAGAATATAAAATCAACACGCATAAATCAAAGGCATTACTGTATATCAGCGACAAATCCTCTGAAATGGAAATGAGGACAACCACTCTATTCAGAATATCCTGAAAAAAAAAATAAAATTTTGGGGAATTAACCTAACAAAAGAGGTTAAAGACTTATACAATGAAAACTACAGAACCCTAAAGAGAGAAATAGAAGAAGATCTTAGAAGATGGAATAATATACCCTGTTCATGGATAGGCAGAACTAACATTATCAAAATGGCGATATTACCAAAAGTTCTCTAAAGGTTTAATGCAATGCCAATCAAAATCCCAAAGGCATTTCTTGTCGAAATAGATAAAACAATTATGAAATTCATATGGAAAAATAAAAGACCCAGAATAGCAAAAACAACTCTAAGCAGGAAGTGTGAATCAGGCGGTATAGCGATACCAGACCTCACACTATACTACAGAGCAATAGTAAACAAAAGAGCATACTACTGGTACCAAAACAGGCGGGTGGACCAATGGTACAGAATAGAGGACACAGAAACCAATCCACAAATCTACAACTATCTTATATTTGATAAAAGGGCTAAAAGCATGAAATGGAGGAAGGATAGCATCTTCAACAAATGGTGCAGGGAAAACTGGAAGTCCATATGTAACAAAATGAAACTGAATCCCTTTCTCTCGCCATGCACAGAAGTAAACTCAAAATGGATCAAGAGTTTGATATCATATCAGAGACATGGCATCTGATAGAAGAAAACTTTGGCTACGATCTACATACTGTGGGGTCGGAATCCAAATTCCTCAATAGGACACCCATAGCACAAGAGTTACTAACTAGAATCAAAAAATAGGACTCACTCAAACTAAATAACTTTTTCTCAGGAAAAGAAACAATAAGAGAGGTAAATAGGGAGCCTACATTCTGGGAACAAATCTTTACTCCTCACACTTTAGATAGAACCCTAATATTCAGAGTATACAAAGTACTCAAAAAATTAAACAATAAGAAAATGAATAACCCAAACAACAAAGGGGCCAAGGACCTGAACAGACACTTCTCAGAGGAGGACAAACAATCAATCAATAATTACATGAAAAAATGCTCACCATCTGTAGCAGTCAGAGAAATGCAAAACAAACCCACCCTAAGATACCATCTCACTGCAGTAAGATTGGGAGCCATTATGAAGACAAAAGACAACAAGTGCTGGTGAGGATGTGGGGAAAAGGGTACACCTGTACATTGCTGGAGGGACTGCAAATTGGAGCGGCCAATTTGGAAAGCAGTATGGAGATTTCTTGGAAAGCTGGGAATGGAACCACCATTTGACCCAGCTATTACCCTTCTTGGTCTATTTCCTAAAAACATAAAAAGAGCTTGCTACAGGGACACTGATAAATGGATGATCCTAGGAACACAATTCACAATAGCAAGACTGTGGAATCAACCTAGATGCCCTTCAATAGATGAATGGATAAAAAAAATGTGGCATTTATACACAATGGAGTATTACTCTGAATTAAAAAATGACAAAATCATACAATTTGCAGAGAAATGGGTGGCATTAGAACAGATTAGGCTAAGTGAAGGTAGCCAATCCCTAAAAAACAAATGCCAAATGTTTTCTTTGATATAAGGAGAGTAACTAAGAACAGAGTTGGGAGAAAGAGGATGAGAAGAATTTTAACATTAAACAGGGGTGAGAGGTGGAAGGGAAAAGGAAAGAGAAGGGATATTGCATGGAAATGAAAAGAGACCCTCATGGTTATACAAAATTAAATACAAGAGGAAGTAAGGGGAAAGGGGGAAAAAAGAAGGGGAAGAAATGAATTACAGTAGATGGGGTAGATAGGGAAGATTGCAGGGGAGGGAATGGGAGATAGTAGAGGATAAGAAAGGCAGCAGAATACAACAGACACTAGCATAGCAATATGTAAAACAGTAGATGTGTAACCGATGGGATGCTGCAATCTGTATACGGAGAAAAATGGAAGTTCATAACAGACTTGATTCAAAATGTGAAATATGATATGCCAAGAACAATGTAATGTTTTGAAGAAACAACAATAAAATTTAAAGAAAAAAATGCATGGAGAAATATTTCAATTAAAAATTGAATAGATTTATAACACCTACACTTTATCATGCAAAAGGCAAGTCCAACTAAACATCATGCCTCCTCAGAACTGCTTGTATTTCTATTTTTTTGGGTTATTTTTCTCCATCATATTAGACTTAGTAGTCAGAGTCTAGTAGGGTATGCATTAGTGTCAGGGATTCAGCATTTTGAATGGAAATAGGGAAAAAATTCCAATGTGTATGCAAATATGTGCTACACAAATATATTCCCACTCTCTTCCAGAACAATGCATTGACGTTACCTTCACCCCAAATAAGAAACAATAAGAGGAGAAGAGTTAGAAAATCTGGGAATACATATCTGGAATGGAAAATGCTCAGGAGTTCACAAACTCGGAGGTTGTAAAGGAGTCTCCCAAAGTAAGGGACAGGGTAAACACACCACAAACATGGAGGTCTGCTGGCCTAAAGACTTCTTGAGAAACTGCCTCTAAGGATGGGCACTTGATATATATGTTGTTGTCAGGAGCTTTAGCTTCCTTTGTAGTGAGACTATCAAAGCTGGGTCTGCACCTATGTGACCTGGAGGACATTCTTTCTTATTTTCCAATGCACATGAGGCAGCAGTGTTGAATTCTCTCTTTTTAGGTAAACTGTGGCCACTGGGGGCTAAGTGTCTCCCCGTGTGGACTGTGAAGCCTTTTGGTCATCCTCCACGTTTCATGGTGTTTCCTGCTGCTGCACTGGAAGTTTGCTATTTGCTTCACGAAATACAAGGAGTTCCACTGGGACAAAGTGCTGGAGGGAGTTCTGTCACATGTGGTTTGTCAGGTTCTACAAGAGAATGCAACAACCAGGATTCATCCCCACATAGCTTGCCTCCATGTCCATAGACACCTGATTCTGAACATTGCCCTGAAAACTGGTTTGGTCCATCTTCTCTACAATAAGAAGAGAGAGGCTGATTCAGACACATCCCTTTATCCTGACCAGGTTGTTTGCCATAGAAGATGACTTTTGCTCTCTCAGGTCCTTCATACCTGACTACATCTTCTCCAGGTATCATTTCTGAATGGACCTTTGAGGTTCTCAGCAGGTGGAATGTCCCCTACTTTCCTGTATTGTAAGAACGACTCTGTCCCTGCTCTTCTGTAAAATGAGATTGAGGGAACAGTGTATGTTTAGGGTTAATAATAGGTTCGATTTGGGTTAGGAATCATTCCGTTCGACAAATAATGGTATTGGGAACCTACGATATTTACAAGAATATCGAGGTGAAATATAAGTATGAAAACAGAAATCTAGATATGATTTTAAGCCCAGAAGGGCATTGGGCCCTTTTTTGGGATACTTAGTTTGGAATTATGTTCTGCAAAGATGTCTCAGATAATTCAATATACAATGGCATAGGACCTTGTACCTTGGATGATTGAATATAGAAGAGAACATCCAGTCAAAAGGGATAGTCGGTAGGATTAGGAAGATAGTCGGTAGGTTCAGGAAGAAGAGTGAGTGTAGGATTTGGACAAAAAATTCTTTAGCAATAGGGTTTCGGTTAGAGAGTGAATGTAAACGTCAGCACATATGAAGAGTCAGTCACTATGATGAAATTGGGAAAATATGTAGAAAAGCAGATATCAATAGAGACATTACGAAACCAGGCAAAGTATTAAGTGAGTGATTGGATTAGACATTTTAACCAGGGTTGAGTTTGAATATATAATCTTAGGAAGAAACAAATATGTAGTCACCAATAGGATTGGAATTTGAGACCTTTAGGCAACCTGGACATGGATGTTTTTAGTAATCCATGTTCTTTTTCCATTTAGGCTTTGGTACAATCATAAGTGAGGCCTTTACATTTTTTGTCCAGAATATTACTGTGATAAAATGTATATGTAGATCAGTTGACATGAGTATTTCTACCACTATTTCTGGGAGCAATATATTGAAGACATAAAATTAGTATTGTGGGTACAATGAGGTGTACCCTGTGTCTATGAATATAGAGATAAAGCATGAATAGACCATACTGTTTATAAATAATATAACTGGTTCCAACTTTAAATAATGGATTGAATTGATATCTGAAAACATACAATAAATCTTATATTGATATGCATTCATTCATTACAACCAGTTATACATCTAATGGTAATATTAGTGTTTTGGTTTATCATGAAGAGTTTGTGAGTTTTGCTTCAAAAGTGACTGTGGAAATCGAAAATAATGTGTTTGGAAAGAAGCCTCCTGAAAAGACCAGTCAAGAAACCCTGACAATACATGTGTTCTGAAGCAGGAAGTCATAATGTTGAAACAAATTTTTATTAATTTGAGAACTTGTGGATGAAATGTATATCCTATGATGTGAAAAAACTGAAGAAATAATAATGTATCAGTGTTGAATACAAATGAACGTCAAATTACATATCATGTCCCATAGGAATCTATTTGTATTGATGTTAGACTGGGTCTTTTACTGTAGAATTATTAGGATTTGTATGCACCATTCCATGAAGTTAGTTTTCATTACTAGGAAACAAATATGTATTTCAGGTGGATGAATATTTCTGAGAATAATCTTGTGAAAGTTGGTTATAAATCCACATACATGAACATGAATGAATTTAGAGAGTGTATATAAGACACAT
Organism: Callospermophilus lateralis; assembly: GCF_048772815.1. Lineage (NCBI taxonomy): Eukaryota > Metazoa > Chordata > Mammalia > Rodentia > Sciuridae > Callospermophilus > Callospermophilus lateralis. The sequence goes on along the minus strand of NW_027514383.1, from coordinate 1,040,124 downwards.
ATATTTCATATTTTGAAAAATCTGGAGAGTGTGTCTATATATATATATATATATATATATATATATATATATATATATACAGACACACAAACACACAGACACACAAACACACATACACACAAAAAACACACAGGCATAAAGAAGGTGCAATATATATGCCAATCGAATTTCATCATTAAATATATATCATTCACAGATGCAAAGTTATTTATTTTACTGAACCTGAATTTATGTATAATGTTGTTCTACTAGGAAGTTCCCCTATATGTTGAATTTTCAGTTCCAACAGTGTTTAGGAGGAGTGATGTCTTCTCACAATTTGTATCTACCAAGTCAGCCACCTCACAAAAAAGTATGTGTGATACCTGGTAAGATTCTATATGTGCATATAAATATGCATGTGTGAATAGGCTAGAGAGAAACGGAAAAAAGAATTCACATATTTGTTAACTTTAAAAACACATAGAGAATACTTCAATTAAAATTTGACTAGATTTATAACTCCTACCTTATATAATGCAAAAGGCAAGTCCAACTATACAACATGCCTTCTCTGAACTGCTTGTATTTCTATTCGGTTTGGGTTATTTTTCTCCATTATATTAGGATGAGTAGTCTGAGTCTAGTAGGTATGGGTTAGTGTCAGGGATTCAGTATTTCAAATGGAAATTTTGAAAATGAATCCAGTGTGTATGCAAATATGTGCTGCAAAAATATCCTCCCACTCTCATCCAGAACAATGCTTGACATTACCTTCGTCCCAAGTAAGACACAATTAGATGAGAAGTGTTAGAAAATCAGTGAATATATATCTGAAACGGAAATGCTCAGGAGTTCACAAGCTTGGAGGTGGTAGAGGAGTATCCAAAAGTAAGGTACAGGGTAAACACTCCACAAACATGGAGCTCTGCTGGCCTAAAAACTTTGTGAGGAAACTGCCTCTGAGGTTGGACACATGAAGTATATGTTGTTTTCAGGAGATTTGGCTTTCTTTGTAGTGAGACCATCAAAGCTGGGTCTGCATCTATGTGATCTGGAAGACATGGTTTCTTATTTTCCAATGAACATGAGACAGCAGTTGTGAATCCTCTCTTTGTAGGTAAAGTGTGGCCACTGGGGACTAAGTGTCTCCCCGTGTGCACTGTGAAGACATTTGGTCATCCTCCAATTTTGTAGTGTTTTTGCTGCTGCACTGGGAGTTTGGTAGTTGCATCACAAAATACAAGGAGGTCAACTGGGACACAGTGCTTGGGGGACTTCTTTCACGTGTGGTGCATCAGTGTCTACAGGAGAATGCACCAACCAATCTTCTATCCCTCATAGCTTGCCCCATTGCTCCCTTGTCAATGTTAACCTGATTCTGAACATTACCCTGAAAACTCTCCATATAACAAGATGACTTTACATACAAGGGTCTGCCAGCTACAGCATGTCAGTCAGAAGGCATTTGTAATCCAATCGTAGATCGTCATGGCCCTACCACTGATGTTTTATCACACACGTGCCCACCACTGCTCTAGACCCACTACTCAGCAATCTCCATCTTACTGGCATTTCTGTTCTACACCATTTTCATGAAACCCAGTCAATCAAGGCACTGTCTGATAAATTCATGATCAGCAACAAGACATCCAAAGGTTCTCCCATGCCACCTGGTCATGGGAATTTCAAAAATTTCATGGTATTTATCTAGCCATTTTTCACGGAGGAAGTCGGAGGCACTGTGGGTTTCAATTCTTTCAGGAACCATTAAATGTTGAGGTAGATCATTTCAATGAGATCTCTGGAAAACTCTCACAGGCAAGGCTTCCCAATGAGTGGCCAAAAGGTCACATGAAGCCAGGCCCATTGAAGTCTACAATGTGAGGTTCATGTGTGTTTTGACTCTCAACTATTGCTGCCAAGTTTTAAGAATAAAATCCTGTGATATCCTGGCAGAGATTCCTAAAATCTCAACAAAATTCATGGCAATACTTCTGTGAGGTCAGTTCCACAACTCATTCTCTAAGGGGAATCACATCAGAGTTCAAGCCCAGGTGGACCCAGTCATTTCTTCCAACCGCCACACAAATGACCAAAATTAAAAAGAAGACACTCCCACATGGCCCTCATCTTCTTACATATTATCATTCATCGTAATGTCTGGCTGAAGATTTCCATGAGGGGCGAAGCCCAAGACAGTGTCCAAAATAAGCTCCCTTGCCTCTCATTTGCCTAAAGTCAGGGTGGCCTGGACACCCTTCCTGTGAACCAGGAGTGATCAAATAAACCTGCCATTAATAATGCTCTGTTTCTCCAATTTGAGGCCTACTGAATTTCAGGTATAGATTCTATATGCGATTTGGAGTCATGCGTAACCCCAAGCACCTCTGCAGGTCTTTGAAGAACTCATTTTACCCAAGGAATCCATTTTCTCACTTGACGGAGGTCAGGAACCTAACAGAGGAAGGCAAGAGACTTCATCCACAATGACCGATCTTTTTGCCATAATGGTTTTGGATGCACACATGGGATCGTTCTTTAGATCCATCAGGTGCTGAGAATGTAATTCACAGCCACACACAAGGCCAAGAGGCTAATTCAGCCACATCCATTTTCAAAGCAATTAAGCAAAGAGCCACATGTGATGCCCATTCATTTCCATTTGAAAACTCTTCTTCAGGCTACACAAAGGGGTGGCCTGAGGCAAAGACTTTCCTGACATTCAGTGCAACAGAACAATAGGTAAGCAAAAGGCCCAAAGCAGGGTTTCTCCACTGAGACATTCCTGTTCACACTGATATCTGAGTTTTCTGAAATGCTGGCCATTCTCTTCAGCTATCCAGTACATGGCCATGTCACAGAGCTTGGAGTGGTACAAATCTTGGCCACAAAACCATGAGCCTATTCTGGAGAGTGGCCAGAATTCAGGAAGAAAACAGGAACTTAGGAAGATAGAAGGTGTTGTCTCTTGATAAGACAAGCTGCAGTCCATTCATAAATTGGACAGGATGAATTATGGGAAGATTTATACTAGACTGGACACATCCATTAATTCATTCTCTTTTCTAATGTCTACAACAACGGACACAGTGGGATACACAGACATAGAAACACTCGTCTGGTCAAACGACTTACTAGAAACAATCCACTCCAAACAAAACAAACCAACTTTCCTACCTATTCTCAGAACATGGCTTGTCCTCTCTCACATTTGGTTTCCTTTGCCAACTCTGTGTAGTTGTCAGGAAAAAGGGGTGAGCCACTACCTGCTTTTTCTGGAAAGGTCCCTCTTCAGAGCTCTCCTGGCTTTGGGCCATCCTGACATCAGTATGTACCAAGAAAGACTGACTCTGTCTTTGGTAAATTCAAACAAGTGAGCCCACTGGTACTGGGACTGGGACTGGGACTGGCTCTGGGTGCCTAGATACCTGCATCACAAAATACACAGAGTTCCGTCACCAACGAAATGAGGTGAGGTCACTTCCTTCAAAAAATTAATGAGGTCACCGCCTAGGGTCTCATGAAAAGGAAGCTGCCCCTATTTCCTGTGAAACTTTCACAATTTAGAATGGTATAGAAACCAAAGGCACCTGGGAACAGCTCTCCACACAGTCCTGGTTTGATACATCTTCCCTACATTAAGAAGAGATAGGCTGATTCAGACACATCCTTTCATCCTGATCGAGTTGTTTGCAAATGAAGATGACTTTTGCTGTCTCAGGTCCTTCATCGCAGTCTACGTCTTCTCCAGGGATAATTTCTGTATGGATTTTGAGGTACTCAGCAGGTGGAAGATCTCCTAATTTCCTGTATTGTAATACTAACTTTGTCCCTGCTCTTCTGTAAAGTGAGATTGAGTGAAAAGTGTATGGTTAGTGTTAATAGCATGTTCGATTTGGGTTATCAATCACACACCAGAGTTCAAGCCCATTTGGACTTAGTCATCTCTTCCAACTGCCACACAAATTACCACAATTAAAATCAAAACACTCCCAAATGGCCCTCATCTTCTTTCATATAGACACTCCTCATAACCTCTGGCTGCAGTTTTCCATGAGGGGCACAGCCCAAGACAGTGCCCAAAATAAGCTCCCTTGCCAATCATTTGCCTAAAGTCAGGGTGGCCTGGCCACCCTTCCTGTGAACCAGGAGTGATCAAATAGTCCTGCCGTTAATACTGTTCCACTTCTCCACTTTGAGCCCTTCTTACTGTGGGGTTTAGATTCTTCTTTTTAAAAATTTTTTTGGAATTTTAATTAGAAAGTAAAAAAATATTGTGTTGCAGAATATTAAATTTCTAATGGAAAAGTCTTCATCTTGTTTGTGAAAGAAACCTTGATGCCTTGACGATCTGGTTTTATGGAGACACTCAAAATTTTCTGTTACATACTACATGGATGAATGGCTAGAGCACATAGTTTTTTAAAACTGAAAGGCAGATAACAGCAAGTAAGATAACAAATAAAAACAATTTTATTAAAAAGTAAAGTTGTAAAATGACTCAATTTTTGAAAATTTAATTCCTTTTTTTTTTTTTTTGGTTGTTCAAAACATTATAAAGCTTATGATATATCATCTTTCATACATTTGACTCAATTGGATTATGAACTCCCATTTTTACCCCAAATAGAAATCGCAGAATCTCATCAGTTCCACAGGCACGTTTTTACATAAGAGCATATTAGTGATTGTTATATTCTGCTACCTTTCCTATCCCCTATTATCCACCCTCCTCTCCCCTCCCATCTTCCCTCTCTACCTCATCTGCTGTTGTTCAATTCTCTCCCTTGTTTACCCCCTTTCCCCTCACAAGCTCTTATATGTAATTTTGTGTAACATTGAGTGTCTCCTACCATTTCCATAGGCTTTCCCTTCTCTCTCCCTTTCTCTCCCCCCACCCACCTCTGTTTACTGTTAATATTTTCCTCATGCTCTTCCTCCCTTTTCTGTTCTTATTTGCTCTCTTTATATGAAAGAAAACATTTGGCATTTGTTTTATAAGGATTGGCTGGCTTTGCTTAGCACAATTTGTTCTAATGCCATCCATTTCTCTGCAAATTCTATGATTTTTCATTTTTCAGTGCTGCGTAATACTTCTTTGTGTATAGATGCCACATTTTTTTTTTATCCATTCGTCTATTGAAGGGCATTTTGGTTGGTTCCACAGTCTAGCTATTGTGAATTGTGCCGCTATGATCATTGATTTGGCAGTATCCCTATAGTGCGCTCTTTTAAGATCCTAAGGGAATTGTCCGAGAAGTGCGATAGCTGGGTCAAATGGTGGATCCATTCCCAGCTTTTTCAGGAATCTTCATACTGCTTGACAAATTGGCCTCACCAATTTGCATTCCCACCAGCAGTGTACAATGTACCCTTTTCCCCACATCCTCGCCAACACTTATTGTTGTTTGACTTCATAATGGCTGCCAATCTTACTGAAGTGAGATGGTATCTTAGGGTGGTTTTGACTTGCATTTCTCTGACTACTAGAGATGGTGAGCATTTATTCATGTACTTGTTGATTGATTATATGTCCTCCTCTGTGAAGTGTCTCTTCAGGTCCTTGGCCAATTGGTTGATTCGGTTATTTGATATCTTATTGTTTGATTTTTTGAGTCCTTTATATATTCTGGATATTAGGGCTCTATCTGAAGTGTGAGGGGTAAAAATTTGTTCCCAGGATGTAGGCTCCGCTGTATACCCATCGGGTCCAGGGCTTTTTTTGGTTGGTGGTCTTTTGACGGTTTCTTCTATTTCTTTCTTTGTTATTGGTCTATTTAAATTGTGTGTGTCTTCCTCACTCAATCTGGGCTGATCATATGACTTAAGAAATTTATCAATATCTTCATTATCTTCAATTTTATTGGAATATAGGGTTACAAAATACTTTCAAATTATCTTCTGTATTTCTGTAGTGTGTGTTGTGATATTGCCTTTTTTATCCCATATGTTAGTCATTTGAGTTCTCTCTCTTCTTCTCTTCTTTTTCATGGCTAAGGGCCTGTTGATCTTATTTATTTATTCAAAGAACCAACTTTTATTTTTTTTCAATTTTTTCAATGTTTTTTTTTGTTTCAATTTTGTTGATTTTCCTCTAATGTTAATTATTTCTTGTCTTCTACTATATTTGCTGTTGTTTTGCTCTTCCTTTTCTAGGTTTTTGAGGTGTTGTGTGAGTTCATTTATTTGTTTTTTTTTTCTATTGTTGAGGATAGAATTCCAAGAAATGAATTTCCCACTTAAAACTCCTTTCATTGTGTCCCATAGAATCCAGTATGTTGTTTCTCTATTGTCATTTGTCTCTAAGAATTTTTTGTCTCCTCCTTTATGTCTTTTGTAACCCATTGATTATTCAGTAACATACTGTTCATTTTCTATGTTATGTAGAATTTTTCCTTCTTTCTTTGATCATTGATTTTCAGTTTCATTCCCTTATGATCAGATATGGTGCATGGTATTATCTCCATACCTTTATATTTATTAAGAGTTTCCCTATGGCATAACATATGCTCTATATTTGAGTAGGATCAATGTGCTGTGGGAAGAACTTTTATCCACTTGATGATGGTTGATATATTCTATATATGTTCGTTAAGTCTAGGTTATTGATTGTGCTATTGAGTTATATAGTTTATATATTCAGCTTTTGTCAAGAGGATCTGTCTAATGTCGAGAGCTGTGTGTTGAAGCCACCCAAAATTATTGTTTTATAGTCTATTTGACTCTTGAACTTGAGGAGAGTTTGTTTTATGAACTTTGCAGCATCATTGTTTGGTGCATACAAATTGATAATTGTTATGTCTTATTGGTGAATGGTACATTTTAACAGTATATAGTGTCTTCTTTATCACTTTTGATTACCTTAGGTTTGAAGTTGATTTTATTTGATATGAGTATGGCAACTCCTGCTTGCTTCCAAGGGCCAACGATGGCTGCCAAGTCTTTCAGAAAAAATCATGTGATATCCTGGATGAGATTCCCTTTGCTCTGTGGAAAGGCACCTTGGGCCTAGATCTCAGTTTCAAAGGGCGACTCTCATGCGTGGCCTCCTAAAAACCATCACAATTCACGGTAATACTTCTATGAGGTCAGTTCCAGAACTCAGGCTCTAAGGGGGATCACACCAGGGTTCAAGCCCAGGTGGACCCTGTCATCTCTTCCAACCCCCACACAAATGACCACAATTAAAAGCAAAACACTCCCACATGGCCCTCATCTCCTTCCATATAGACACTCATCATAACTTCTGGATGGAGGTTTCCAAAAGGGTCGCAACCAATGACAGTGTCCAAAATAAGCTCCCTGGCCTCTCACTTGCCTAAAGTCAGGGTAGTCTGGACACCCTTCCTGTGAACAAGGAGTGATAAAATAGGCCTGCCTTTAATACTGTTCTGCTTCTGTAATTGAGGCCTACTGAAATTTAGGTATAGATATTTTATGCGATTTGGAGTCATGAGAAAACCCAAGCACATCTGCAGAGCATTGAAGAACTCATTTGACCCAAAGGATCCCTATTCTCACTTGATGGAGGTCAGGAACCTAACAGAGGAAGGCAAAAGTCTTCATCCACAATGACTGCTATTTTTGCCATTTTGGTTTTGGATTCACACATGGCATCTTTCTTTAGATCCATCAGGTGCTGAGAATGTAAGCCACAGCATCACACAGGGCCAAGAGGCAGATTCAGACACATCCCTTTCCAAAACAATTAAGCAAAGAGCCTCAGGTGATGCCCATTTATTTCCATTTGAAAACTGTTTACTTCAGGCTTCACAAAGGGATGGCCTCAGGCAAAGGCCTTCCTGACATTCAGGGCAACAGAAGAATAGGTAAGCAAAAGACCCAAAGTAGGGTTTCTTCACTGAGACTTTCTTGGTCACACTGGTATCAGAGTTTTCTGAGATACTCGCCATTCCCATCAGCTAACCAGTACATGGCCATATCACAGAGCTTGGAGGTGGTACTGATCTTGGACACAAAACCATGGGCGTATTCTGGAGAGTGGCCAGAATTCAGGAAGAAAACAGGAACTTAGGAAGATGGCAGGTGTTGCCCATCCATAAGGAAAGCTGCAGTCCATTCATAAGTTGCACAGAATGAATACTGGGAAGCTATCTAGTAGACAGAACACATCCATTGATGCATTCTCTTTTCTAATGTCTACAACCATGGATACAGTGGGATATAAAGATACAGAAACACTCGCCTTGTCAAATGACTTACTAGAAACATTCCACTCCAAAACAAACAAACCACTTTTCCTACCTATTCTCAGAACTTGAGACAAAACCACAAACTCACACTCACACCCACAAAGGCACCGCCTTCCCCCAAGTATGTCTGTGACTATCCGGAGTGTCCTCTGACTGGTGGGCCATACTATGTTACTCTGAAACAGTGTGTCCTATCTCAGATCTGGTCTCTTTGGCCAAATCTGTGAAGTTGTCAGGAACCTGTGGTAAGCAACTACCTGCTATCTCTGAAAAGAACAGTCTTCAGAGTTTCCAGGCATTTGGCCCTCCTCACATCAGTAGGTACCAAGAAAGACTGACTCTGTCTTGTTAAATCCAAACAAGTGAGCCCTGGGACTTGGACTGGGACTGACTCTGGGTGCCTTGCTTCCTGGATCCCAAGATCACAGAGTTCCATCACCAAAAATGTAAGGTGAGGTCACTTCCTTCAAGAACTGAATGAAGTCACTGCCTTAGAAACAACTTTTATTTTAACAGTTGCTTCCAAGGGTCCCATGAGATGGAGGCTGCCCGTACTTGCTGTGACTCATTTATAAGTTAGAATGGTGTATCAACCATTGGCACCCAGGAAGAGCTCTCCACACAGGCCTGGTTTGGTCCATCTTTATTACATTAAGAAGAGAGAGGTTGATTCAGACCCAACCCTTCATCCTGAGTAGGATGTTTGCCATGGAAGATGACTTTTGCTCTCTCAGGCCATTCATAGCTGCCTACATCTTCTCCAGGGATCATTTCTGCATGGTCCATTTAGGTTCTCAGCAGGTGGAAGATCCCCTAAATTCCTGCATTGTAAGACCAACTCTGTCCCTGCTCTTCTGTAAAATTAGATTGAAGGAAAATTTAACAATTAGGGTTAATAACATGTTCGATTTGGGTTAGGAATCATTCTGTGGAATAAATAATGGTATTAGGAACCTGTGAAATTTATAAGAATATATAGGTGAAATACAAGTATGAAAAGAGAAATCTATGTAAGTTTTGAAGCCCAGAAGGGAATTGGGCCCTTGATTGTATACTTAGCTTTGAATTATGTCCAGCACAGTTGTCTCAGAAAAAAATCGATAGACAATGGCATAGGACCTTGTACCTTGGATGATTGAATGTGGAAGAGAACATCCAGTCAAAAAGGGATAGTTGGTAAAATTAGGAAAATAGTGGGTAGGTTTAGAAAAAAGAGTGAATACAGGATTTGGACTGAAAGTTCTTTAGCAATAGGGTTTTGGGTAGAGAGTGAATGTAAATGTCAGCACATGTGAATAGTCAGTCACAATGATGAACTGGGGAAAATTTGTAGGAAAGCAATATTTGAAGATGTATAAATTAATTGGAGGTAAAAATAGGTGTACCCTGTGTCTATGAATATAGAGATAATGTATTAATAGACCATACTGTGAATAAGTAATATAACTGGTTCCAAATTTAAATAATGGATTGAATTGATATCTGAAAATATTCAGGAAACCTCATATTGATATACAATCATTCATTCCAATCAGTTATACATCTAATGGTGATATAAGGTTTATGGTTTATCATGAAGAGTCTGTGAGTTTTGCTTCAAAAGTGATTATGGATATCGAAAATAATGTATTTGGAGAGATGTCTCATTAAAAGACCAGTCAAGAAACCTGGAGGAATACATGTGTTCTGAAGAATGATGTGATTGAAAGTGAAACAAATGACCATAAATTTGTGAACTTGTGGATGAAATATATATCCTACGATGTGAAAAAACTGAAGAAATAATAATAAACCAGGATTGAATTTAAAAGAACATCAAAATACACATCATGTCCCATAGGAATCTACTTGCATTGATGTTAACCTGGGTCAGTTACTGCAGAATTATTAGGCTCTGTATGCACCATTCAATGAAGTTACTTGTCAGTACAAAGAAACAAATATGTATTTCAGGTGGATGAATATTTTCGAGAATAATCTTGTGAAAAGTTGATTATATTTTCTCATACATGAACATTAATGAATGTAGACACATATATTTCATATTTTGAAAAATACGGAGAGTGTATGTGTGTGTGTGTGTGTGTGTGTGTGTGTGTGTGTATATATATATATATATATCAAACTCACACTGACATTAAAAAGCAGCAATATATATGCCAATTGAAATTCATAATGAGATATATAACATCTTCTGATGCAAAAATATATACTTTACTGAACATGGATTTATGTATAATGTTTTAAAAGGAAGCTCACCCATAGGTTGAATTTTTAGTTCCAACAGCGTTTATGAGGGGTGATCTCTTCTCACAATTTATATCTGCCGAGTCAGCCACCTCACAAAAATATATGTGTGATACCAGGCAGGATTCTATATGTGCATATAAAAATACATGTGCTGAATAGGCTACAGAGAAAGGGAGACAGGAATTCACATATTTGTTAACTTTAAAAACTCATGCAGAACTATTTCAATTAACAATTGACTAGATTTATAACACCTACCTTTATTATGCAAAAGGCAAGTTCAAAAATACACCATGCCTCCTCTGACCTGCTTGTATTTCTAATATGTTTGCGTTATTTTTCTCCATCATATTAGGATTAGTAGTCAGAGTGTAGTAGGGTATGTGTTAGTGTCAGGGATTCAGTATTTCGAATGGAAAAAAAGGAAAAAGAATCCAATGTCTATCAAATATGTGCTACCCAAAAAATTATCCCACTCTCATTCAGAACAATGCCTTGAAATTTCCCTCACCCCAAGTAAGACATAATTAGAGGAGAATAGTTAGAAACTGTGAATATATATCTGGAAAGGGAAATTCTCAGGAGTTCACAGACTTGGAGGTGATAGTTTCCAAAAGTAAGGGACAGGAGAATGCACCAACATTTCTTCTATCCCACATAGCTTGCCCCCGTTTCCATAGCAACCTGATTCTTAACATTGCCCTGAAACCTCTCCATATAACAAGATGCCTTTACAAATAAGGGTATGCTGGCCTCACCATGTCAGTCACAAGCCATTTGGAAGCAAATGGCAAATCCAAATAACCACATCAGAGATGTGTTATCACAAACCTAAACACCACTGCTCTAGGCACACTTTTCTGCAGGGTCCAACTTACTGGCATCTCTGTTCTACATCATTTTCATGAAACCCAGTCAATCAAGGCACTCTCTGGTATACTCATGATCAACAACAGGACATCTAAAGATTCTCCAGTTCTACCTGGTAATGGGAATTTCAGAAATTTCTTGGTATTTATGTAGCCATTTTACAAGGATGAAATTGTAGGCACTGTGGGTTTCAATTCATTCAGGAACTATTAAATGATGAGGAGGGATATTTCAATGAAAGCTGTGGAGAACTCAGAGAGGCAAGTCTTTTCAAAGAGGGACCAAAAGTCACAGGAAGCCATGCCGATTGAGGTCTACAATGTAAGGTCCATCTGTGTTTTGACTCTCAACTATGGCTGCCAAGTCTTTCAGAATAGAAACATGTGATACCCTGGCTGAGATTCCCAGGGCTCTGTGGAAAGCCACTCTGGGCCTTGATATCAATTTCCAAGTGTGACTCTCATGCATGGCCTCCAAAAATCCCAACACAATTTATGGCAATACTTCTCTGAGGTCTGTTCCAGAAATCAATCTCTAAGAGAAATCACACCAGAGTTCAAGCCCAGGTGGACACAGACATCTCTTCCAATCCCCACGGAAATGACCAGAATTAAATTCAAAACAGTCCCACATGGCCCTCATCTTCTTCGATATAGACAGTCATCATATCCTTTGCTGAGGTTTCCATGAGGGCGAAGTCCACGACCGTGTCCAAAATAAGCACCCTTGCTACTCATTTGCCTAAAATCAGAGTGGGATGGACATCCTTTCAGTGAACCACTAGTGAAAAAATAGGTGTTCCATTAATACTGCTCTGCTTCTCCAGTATCAGGCCTACTGACTGTCAGGTATAGATTCTTTATTTGATTTGGAGTAATGAGAAAACCCCAGCACATCTGCAGGGTTTTGAAGAACTCATTTGACGCAAAGGATGCCTATTCTTACTTGATGGAGGTCAGCAACCTAAGAGATAAAGGCAAAGACTTTATTCACAATGACTGATTTTTTCGATATTTGGTTTTGGATGCACACATGGAATCTTTCTTTAGATCTATCAGGTGCTGAGAATCTAAGCCACAGCCTCACACAGGGCCAAAATGCTGATTCAGACACATCCCTTTCCAAAGCAATTAAGCAAAGAGCCACAGGTGATGCCCATTCATTTCCATTTTAAAACTGTTTTCTTCAGGCTTCAAAAAAGTGTGGCCTAAGGCAAAGACCTTCCTTACATTCAGGGTAACAGAACCATAGGTAAGCAAATCGCCCAATGCAGTGTTTCTCCAATGAGACTTTACTGTTCACACTGATATCTGAGTTTTCTGAGATGCTCGCCATTCCCTTCAGCTATCAAGGATATGGCCATGTCACAGAGCCTGGAGGTGGTACATATCTTGGACACATAATAAAAAGCGTATTCGGGAGAATGGCCAGAATCAGGAAGAAAACTGGAACTTTGGAAGGTAGTAGGTGTCGCCCATTGATAAGGCAAGCCACAGTGCATTCCTAAATTGGGCAGGTTGAATGATGGGAAGCTTTCTACTAGACAGGACACATCTATTGATGCATTCTCTTTTCTAATGTCTACAACCACAGACACAGTTGGATACACAGACTTAGAAACACTCGCCTTGTCAAATGACTTACTAGAAACAGTCCCTTCCAAAACAAACAAACCTCCTTTTCTCCCTTTTCTCAGAAAATGAGACAAAATCACAAACTCATACACACACCCACAAAGGCACCCCCTTCCCCCAGTAGGTCTATGACTATTTGGAGTGTCCTCTGACTGGTGGTCCATACTATATTCCCAAGAAATGGCCTGTCCTGTATCAGATCTGGTCTCCTTGGCCAACTCTGTGAAGTTGTCAGGAGCCAGTGGTGAAGCAGTACCTTCTATCTCAGGTAAGGCCGCTCTTCAGAGCTCTCCTGGCTTTTGGCCATCCTCACATCAGTAGGTACCAAGAAAGACTGACTCTCTCCTTGGAAAATCCAAAAGAGTGAGCCCACTGGGACTGGGACTTGGACTGGCTCTTGGTGCCTGGCTCCCTGGATCCCAACTTCAGAGAGATCCATCAGCAAGTAAGTGAGATAGATCAGTTCTTTCATGAACTGAATGAGGTCACTTCCTTGGCAATCACTTTGTCCAAACATTTGCTTCCAAGAGAACCATGAGTTAGAGGTTGCCCCTACTTCCTGTGACAAATTAACAAGTTACAATGGTATATCAAACATAGGCACCCGATAACAGCTCTCCACACAGGTGCTTTGGTCCATCTTCTCTACATTAAGAATAGAGAGGCTGATTCAGACTCATCCCTTCATCCTGACCAGGTTGTTTGTGAAGGAAGAAGACTTTTGCTCTCTCAGGTCCTCCACAGCTGCCTACATCTTCTCAAGGGATTATTTCTGCATAGTCCTTTGAGGTTCTCAGCACGTGGAAAGTCCCCTACATTCCTGTATTGTAAGACCAACTCTGTCCCTGCTCTTCTGTAAAGTTAGATTGAGAGAACAGTGTATGGTTATGGTTAACAACATGTGCGATTTAGTTTAGGAATCATTCTGATATATGAATAATGGTATTGGAACCCGCAATATTTACAAGAGTACATAGGTGAAATATAATTATGAACACAGAAACCTAGGTAAGTTCTGAAGCCCAGAAAAACATTGGACCCTTGATTGGGATACTTAGGTATGAATTATATTCTGCAGTGTTGTCTCCGATAAATCGATATACAGTGGTATAGGACCTTGTACCTTGGATGATTGATTGTCGAAAAGAACATCCAGTCAAAAAGCGATAGTTGGTAGGATTAAGAAAATAGTCGGTAGGTTAAAAAGAAGGGGGGGTATAGGATTTGGACCAAAAGTTCTTTAGCAATTGATTTCGGTTAGAGAATGAATGTCAATGTCATCACATGTGAAGGGTCATCCCCAATGATTAACTGGGGAAAATATGTAGGAAAGCAGATATCAATAGCGATATCAGGAAATCAGGCTATATATAAAGTTTGTGATAGAATTAGACAATTTCAACAGGGTTGAGGATGAATATATAATATTAGGAAGAATGAAATATGTAGTCACCAATAGGATTGACATATGAGAACATTAGGCAAACTGGACATGGATGTTTTAATAATCCATGTTCACTTTCCATTTAGGCTTTGGTACAATCAGAAGCGTGACCTTTGCATTTTGTGTCCAGAATACTACTGTGATAAAATGCATATGTAGATTAGGTGACATGAGTATTTCTTCCAGCATTTCTGGGAGCAATATTTTGAAGACGTATAAATTAGTGTTGGGGGTGTACCCTGTGTCTATTAATTTACAGATATTGCATGAATAGAACATCTTCTGAACAAATAATATATCAGGCTCCACTTTAAATGATAGATTGATTTGATATCTGAAAATATAGAAGAAATCTTATATTGATATACAATCATTCATTCCAACCAGTTATACATCTAATGATAATATTATAGTTATGGTTTATCATGACGAGTCTGTGAGTTTTGCCTCAAAAGTGATTATTGAAATCGAAAATAATGTGTTTGGAAGAAGTCTCACAAAAAAATAGTAAGGAAACATGGAGGAATACATGTGTTCTTAAGCAGGAAGTGATTGAAAATGAAAAAAAAAGTCTATAAATTTGTGAACTTGTGGATGAAATATATATCCTATGATGTGCAAAACCTGAAGATATAGTAATGTACCAGTGTTGAATGAAAATGAACGTCAAAATACACATCATGTCCCATAGGAATCTGCGTGCATTGATGTTAAACTGGTCAGTTACTGGAGAAATATTAGGATTTCTAAGCACCTAGTCCTGAAGTTAGTTTCAAGTACTAGGAAACAATTATGTATTTCAGGTGAATGAATGTTTCTGAGAATAATGTTGTGAAATGTTGATTATAAATCCACATACATGACATAAATGAAATTAGGGAGTGTATATAAGACACATATATTTCATATTTTGAAAAATCTGCAGAGTGTGTACATATATATATATATATATATATATATATATATATATATATATATTTTCACACACACAGAGAGAGAGAGACATTTAAAATAGCAATATATGCCAATCGAAATTCACCGTGAAATATATATCATCCACAGATACAAAAATATTAATTTTACTGAACATGGATTTATGTATAATGTTTTTCAACTAGGAAGCTCACCCATAGGTTGAATTTTTAGTTCCAACAGCGTTTAGGAGAAGTGAACTCTTCTCACAATTTGTACCTGACAAGTCAGCCACCTCACATGAATGTACGTGTAGTACCAGGTAGGATTCTCTATGTTCATATAAAACTATATGTGCTGAGTGGGCTACAGAGAAAGGGAGATAGGAATTCACATATTTGTTATCTTTAAAATCACATGGAGAACTATTTCAACAAAAAATTGTCTAGATTTATAACTCCTACCCTATATAATGCAAAAGGCAAGTCCAACTATGCACCTTGCCTCCTCTGAACTTCTTGTATTTCTATTCTGTTTGGGTTATTTTTCTGCATCATATTAGAATTAGTAGTCAGAGTCTAGTAGGGTATGGGTTAGTGTCAGGGATTCAGTATTTTGAATGGAAAATTGGAAAGTGAATCCAATGTGTATGCAAATATGTCCTACACAAAAGTATTCCCACTCTCATCCAGAACAATTCTTTGACTTTACCTTCGCCCCATGTAGAATACAATCAGAAGAGAAGAGATAGAAAATCTGTGAATACATATCTGGAATGAAAAATGCTCAGGAGTTCACAACCTTGGAGGTGGTAGAGGAGTTTCCAAAAGTAAGTGACTGGGAAAACACTCCACAAACATGGAACTCTGTTGGCCTAAAGACTTCTTGAGAAACTTCCTCTGAAGTTGGACACTTAAAATATATGTTGTTGTCCGGAGATTTAGCTTCATTTCTAGTGAGACCATCAAAGCTGGGTCTGCATCTATGTGACCTGGATTACATCGTTTATTATTTTCCATTGAACATGAGGCAGCAGTGGTGATTTCTCTCTTTGTAGGTAAACTGTTGCCACTGGAAGATAAGTCTCCCCGAGTGGACTGTGAAGCCATTTGGTCATCCTCCACTTTTCGTGGAGTTTCTTGCTGCTGCACTGGAAGTTTCGTATTTGCTTCATGAAATCCAAGGAGTTCAACTGGGATATAGTGCTGGAGGGAGTTCTGTCACCTGTGTTGGGTCAGGAACTGCAGAAGAATGTTCCAACCAGGGTTCTGTCCCACATAGCTTGCCCCCTTGACCATAGCAACCTGATTCTTAAAATTGCCCTGAAATCTCTCCATATAACAAGATGCCTTTACATATAAGGGTCTGCTGGCTGCACAATGTCAGCCACAAGGCATTTGGAAGTCAATGGCAGATCCACATGGCCCCACCAAAGATGTTTTATCACACACCTGCACACCACAGCTCTAGGCCCACTACTCAGCAGGCTCTAACTTACTGGCATCTCATTATACACCATTTTCATGAAATCCAGTCAATTATGGCACTGTCTGGTACACTCCTGATCAGAAACAGGACATCCAAAGAACCAAAGGTTCTCCAGTGCCACCTGGTAATGGGAATTTCAAAAATTCAATGGTGTTTATCTAGCCATTTTTGAAGAATGAAGTTGGAGTCCCTGTGAATTTCAATTCATTCAGGAACCATTTAATGGTGAGATAGCTTATTTCAATGAAAGCTCTGGAGAACTCTCACAGGCAAGGCTTCCCAAGGAGTGGCCAAAACGTCACAGGAATCCAGGCCCATTGAGGTCTACAATGTGAGGTCCATGTGTGTTTTGACTCTCAACTATGGCTGCCAAGTCTTTCAGAAAAAAATCATTTGATATCCAGGCTGAGATTCCTAGGGCTCCGTGAAATGTCACCCTGGACCTAGATCTCAGTTTCCATGGGCGATTCTCATGAGTGGCCTCCTAAAATCCCAACACAATTCATGGCAATACTTCTCTAAGGTCAGTTCCAGAACTCAGTCTCTAAGGGGAATCACATCTGAGTTCCATCCCAGGTGGACCCAGTCATCTCTTTCAAAAGCCACACAAATTACCGCAATTAAAACCAAAACACTCCCACATGGCCCTCATCTTCTTCCATATAGACACACATCATAACCACTGGCTGGTGGTTTTCCTGAGGAGAGCAGCCCAAGCAAGTGTCCAAAATAAGCTCCGTTGCCCCTCATTAGCCTAAAGTCGGGGTGGCCTTGACACCCTTCCTGTGAATCAGGAGTGATAAAATAGGCCTGCCATTAATACTGCTCTGCTTCTCCAATTTGAGGCATACTGACTGTCAGGTATAGATTATTTATGTGATTTGGAGTCAGGACAAAACCCAAGCTCCTCTGCAGTGGTTTCAAGAACTCATTTGACCCAAAGAATCCCTATTCTCACTTGATGGAGTTCAGGAACCTTACAAAGGAAGGCGAGAGTTCATCCACAATGACTGATCTTTTTGCCATTTATGTTTTGGATGCACACATGGCATCTTTTTTAGATCCATCAGGTACTGAGAATGTAAGCCACAGCCTCACACAGGGCCAATAGTCTGATGCAGACACACACCTTTCCAAAGCAATTTAGCAAAGAGCCACAGGTGATGCCCATTCATTTTCCATTTGAAAACTGATTTCTTCAGCCTTCACACAGTGGTTGCCTGAGGCAAGACCATACTGACATTCAGGGCAACAGAACAATAAGTAAGCAAGAGGTCCAAAACAGGGTTTCTCCACTGAGACTTTCCTGGTGACACTGATATCTGAGTTTTCTGAAATGCTCGCCATTCCTTTCAGCTATCCAGTACATGGCCATATCACAGAGCTTGGAGGTGGTTCATATCTTGGACACATAAACATGCACCTATTTAGAGATTGACAAGAATTCAGGAAGAAAACAGGAACTTCAGAAGATCGTAGGTGTTGCCCATCCTTAAGGCAACCCGCAGTCCATTCATAAATTGCGCAGGTTGAATGCTGGGAAGCTTTTTACAAGACAGGACACATCTAATGATTCATTCTCTTTTCTTTCTTTTTTTTTTACAATCTGGGGGCAATATTTATTAATTAAAACTATGTCTAATAGTTTACAAAGATGCTAATTAACAACAAAAGTATAATTGACCTTAAAATCCTCAGTGAGACTGAGGCTTCACATCGTCTTCAGAATTCTGAAGTGTGCTCCAGGCAGGGCACAGGTAGGTGTGCAGGGAAGCACCTGCGAACATGCAGGATTCCAAGGCCAAGAGGCTCCACAAAGTAAGCCTCTGGGCTCCCCTGGAAGTCCCACTCTCTATCCCCCATTGTCCCTGTAATCTTACCCCCCAAATTCCATCTCCAAAGTAAGTGCTTGGTTTATCGTCGAGAGAATCTGTTCTTGAAAGCTTTAATTGTCTTGGCCATCATTGGTGCAATTTTCTTCACAGCTGGTTTCCTAGGATCATAGGAGATGGTACTACTGACCACTGGCACCAAGTGGGCACTGCTGGTGCTGGGGCCATCATAGGCTGGTCGCTCAGAGCTGGGGTTCAAGCTGTTGCTGCTGGCAGGAATGTGGCTGCTTCTTGTGCTATATGGGGCTGGCTTAATCTTTACTTTCTCATGGACAGCTGCTCCTTTTGTTCCAAACTTCTCTTGCCTCCAGCGGACATCTCTAGGTGGCTTGGCCACAGAGTTGACAAAGGTCATCTTTGCTCGCCCGCCCTTGGGCTTATTGGCATTTGCACATTGGATGTTCTTTGTTAGCACTCGTAGCTGCTGCTCTCGGGCATTCTGAAGCCGCAGGTACATCTCCCGCCAGGACTCATACTCTTCTGGTCTCTCTTCTTTAAAGTCTCGGTGACAATGAACTTTCCATAATTGATCTGTGTCTTCAATTAATATGTGATTGTATTCCTCTATGTGATATAGCTGATCAGGTGTACACCTCTCAAAAACAGGTTCAAGAATAGAAAACGGTACTCTTCCCACTTCAAAGATGGAATCAATGTTGTTTTTAAGTACAAGGATGCACTGCTAGTACAAGGTCATCATTTTGGGGAGATAGGCACACTTGGAACCGGAATACACCTGCATCTTGGAATTCATTCTGTGTCCAGTGAATCCAGCTTCTTCTTCTTCCTGGGGTGAATAGAATGCTTTTCTCTTTGGCTGGAAGGAGGGCATCACTTCAAGGGAAGAAAGTGGACGGTAATTGCTCTGGATGGTGGGTAAGGGGAGGTCTGGCAATACTGACAGTGCATCAGTAGGGACCTTTCTCAGCCTGGTTGAGTTGGCTGCAGCCAGCTGCAGCTTCTCTGACCTGCTCTCATTCACCCAAGGGGATGAACTGAGTTTAAGTTTTTACTAGTGCTTTTGGAATCACTTTTTTAAAGTCCTTTGTCTCCAAGTGCCATTCCTGGAGTTTTCACAATCTTCTTCTTTTTCTTCTGGGGCTGGTCATAGCTGAGGTATGATTCAAATGACATGGTGGGCTGCTCGAATTCATCCTCCACGTCTGCCTCCTCTGCCTTAGGCAGTGAGCCCAGTGACTTTCTATCCAAATTAGAAGTCTTCACTTTCCCTTCTTCAGCCTTTATATTGTTAGAAACATTCTCTTTTGTTCTAAGCAACAGGTCTCCAGCCCCTCTTCCTATGTCTGTGCTGTCCACGCGTTGCTTGCTTATGTCCGATTTAGTTTTTGCAGCATCCTTGTGCTTTGGCTTTTTAAGGTGCCTGTCTGAAGCAACCTCTGAGGGTAAAAACTTTCTTTTGAGGCTGCTGCCTTCTCTTTCTTGGCAGCACTAGAAGGTGGTCTCTCCTTGGCACTATCCCCTTGGAGTGGCCTTCGGGTCTCCTCTTTTGAGAGGGACTTCTGTGGCTTCTCTCTGCCCAAAACAGAGGCCTTATCATTACCCTTTGCATCAATAGGGCGTTTTTTTTCTTGTGGCAAGATCTGTGTTCCTTGTTTTGGTTCAAGATTCCCTTTCCCTGGAGTTCTCCCAGGTGATGTTCTTGACTAACTCCCAGTCTGACCTGAAAGGCATTACTATGGCCTTTTCCAGGTTTCTGGTGTGAAACAATGGACTCATGGTCCTTCTCTGGTGACCTCTGATGGTCTGTGTACATCTGATGAGGACTCACACAGAATGGAGGGGACTGGACATGGCCATAGTCAGAAGATTCGGGGTCTGATGAGTATGTAGGTGACACCCTGTGACACCTCTTCCTCTCATCTCTCCTCTCATGACTGTGAGACACTTTATGAGGTTGTTCACATTCTGAGAGTTTTCTGTGTTTCTTCTGTCTGTGCTTGGGACTATAGGATCGGCTGCCTGACGCCTTGCTGTTTTCTTGGTAGTACCCTTCCATCTCCTCCTCCCTCTGAACCGCATCCTGAGGGTGCTTTCGGGAATTGCTTTTCTCAAAGTCCTGTTCATCAGCCTCATTGTTTCACAAGGATATCTACTGTAATATCAAGGTGGAGAGTTTCTTCAAATATTTCAATAGCATCTTGGGGTCTGGGTTTGTAGCCAGGCGTGCCTGCAGCTTCTCCACAACTTGGAGCGCCAACTCCGCCACCATCGCTGTCACTGGCATGGCCTCCTCATTATCTTTTCTAATGTCAACAACCACGGACACAGTGGGATACACAGACATAGAAACACTCTCCTTTTCAAATGACTTACTAGAAACAGTCCACTCCAAAACAAACAAACTGCCTTTCCTACCTATTCTCAGAACATGGGACAAAACCACAAACTCTCACCCACACCAACAAAGGCACCTCCTTCACCCAATTAGGTCTGTGACTATCTGGTGTGTCCTCTGACTAGTGGGCCATACTATTTTACCCCAAAATGGACTGTCCTGTTTCAGAAATGGTCTCCTTGGCCAACTCTTGAAGTTGTCAGAAGCCAGCAGTGAGTCACTCACTGCTGTCTCAGGAAAGGCCCCCTCTTCAGAGCTATCCTGGCATTTGGCCATCCTCACATCAGTAGGTACCAAGAAAGACTGACTCTGACATTGGTAAATACAAACAAGTGAGCCTACTGGGACTGGGACTGGGACTGGCTCTTGGTGCCTGGATTCTTGGATCCCAAGTTCAGAGAGTTCCATCACCAATGAAGTTAGGTAGGTCACTTCCTTCAGGAACTGAATGAAGTCACTGCCTTGGAAACCACTTTGTCCTAACAGTTGCTTCCAAGGGTCGCATGAGATGGAGGCTGCCCCTACTTCCTGTGACACTTTCACAAGTTCGAATGGTATATCAACCATTAGCACCCGGGAACAGTTCTCCACACAGGCCTGGTTTGGTCCATCTTCTCTACATTAAGAAGAGAGAGGCTGATTCAGACACATCCCTTCATCCTGACCAGGTTGTTTGCCATGGAAGATGACTTTTGCTCTCTCAGGTCCTTCATAGCTGCCTACATCTTCTCCAGGGATCATTTCTGCATGGACCTTTGATGTTCTCAGCAGGTGGAAGATCCCCTACCATCCTGTATTGTAAGACCAAATCTGTCCCTGCTCTTCTGTAAAGTTAGATTGAGAAAACAGTGTATGTTTAGGTTTAATAGCACATTCGATTTGGGTTAGGAATGATTCTGCTGGATGAATAATTATAATGGGAACCTGTGATATTTTAAGAATATAGACATGAAATATAAGTATGAAAACAGAAATCTAGGAAAGATTTGAATCCCAGGATGGCATTGGGCCCTTGTTTGGGATACTTAGCTTGAATTATTTCTGCACCAAGGTCTCAAATATATCGATATACAATGGCATTGGACCCTGTACCTCGGATGATTGAATGTAGAAGAGAACATCCAGTCAAAAAGGGTTAGTCCATAGGATTAGAAGATAGGCAGTAGGTTTATGAAGAATAGTGAGTCTATGAGTTGGAGAAAAAAAGTTCTTTAGCAATAGGGTTTCGGTTAGAGAGTGAATGTAAATGTCAGCACATGTGAAGAGTCAGTCACAATGATGAACTGGCAAAAATATGTAGGAAAGCAGATATCAATAGAGACATTAGGAAATCAGGCAAAGTATAAAGTGAGTGATAGTATTAGACATTTTCAACAGGGTTGATGTTGAATATATAATACTAGGAAGAAACAAGTATGTAGTCACCAATAGGATTTACATGGAGAGCATTGGCAACATGAACATGGATGTTTTAGTAATCCATGCTCACTTTCCATAAAGGCTTTGGTGCAATCATAAGTGTGACCTTTGCATTTTGTGTCCAGAATATTACTGTGATAAAATGGATATGTAGATCAGGTGACATGAGTATTTCTTCCACCATTATGGGAAGCAATATTTTGAAAACTTATAAATTAGTATTGGGCATACAAATCGTTGTACACTCTGTTGATGAATATAGAGATGATGCATGAATAGACCATATTGTGAATAAATTATATGACTATTTCCAACTTTAAATAATGGATTGAATCTATATCTGAAAATATATAGGAAATCTTCTATTGATATACATACATTCATTCCAACCAGTTATATATCTAATGGTAATATTAGGGTTAGGGTTTATCATGAATAGTGTGTGAGTTTTGCTTAAAAAATGATTATGAAATAGAAAATAATGTGTTCAGAAGGAAGTCTAGTGAAAAGACCATAGAGAAACATGGAGGAATGCATGTGTTCTTAAGGAATAAGTGATTGAAAGTGAACCAAATGCCTATAAATTTGTGTACTTCTGGATGAAAAGATATATCCTATGATGTCCATCAACTGAAGAAATAGTAATGTACCAGTGTTGAATAAAAATGAT
Source organism: Callospermophilus lateralis (assembly GCF_048772815.1). Taxonomy (NCBI): domain Eukaryota; kingdom Metazoa; phylum Chordata; class Mammalia; order Rodentia; family Sciuridae; genus Callospermophilus; species Callospermophilus lateralis. The sequence goes on along the minus strand of NW_027514383.1, from coordinate 1,016,994 downwards.
CTTCAAAATACACATCATGTCCCACAGGAATCTACTTGCATTGATGTTAAACTGGGTCAGTTACTGTAGAAATATTAGGATTTGTAAACACCATTCACTGAAGTTAATTTTCAGTACTAGGAAAGAAATAGGTATTTCAGGTGGTTGAATATTTCTGAGAATAATCTTGTGAAAAGTTGATTATAAATCCACATACCATGAACATGAATGAATTTAGGGAGTGTTTAATAAGATACATATATTTAATATATTGAAAAATCTTGAGAGTATATATATATATATATATATATATATATATATATATATCATGGAGAAATATTACAATGAAAATTTGACAAGATTTATAACACATCCCCTTGATAAAGCAGAAGGCAAATCCAAGTATACACCATGCCTCCTATGAAAGGCCTGTATTTCTATTCTGTTAGGTGTCTTTTTATCCATCATATTAGGATTAGTAGCCAGAGTTTAGTAGGGTATGAGTTAGTGTCAGGGATCAGTATTTTAATTGGAAAATAGGAAAATGAATCTAATGTGTATGCAAATATGTACTACACTAAAATCTTGCCAATCTCATCCAGAACAATTCCTTGCAATTAACTTCGCTCCAAGTAAGACACAATTAGTGGAGAGAAGTTTGAAAACCTGTGATTACATATGTGGAACTGAAAATGCTCAGGATTTCACAACATTGGATAAGGTAGAAAAGTTTCCAAAAGTAAGGGAGAGGTTAAACACTCCAAAAACATGGTGCTCTGCTGGCCTAAAACTTCTTGAGAAACTGCCTCTGAGGTTGGGCACATGAAATATATATATTGTTGTCAGGAGATTTTGCTTCATTTGTAGTGACACCATCAAGTCTGCGTCTGCATCTATGTGACCTGGATGAAATGGTTCTTTGTTTTCTAATGAACATGAGCAAGCAGTTCTGAATTCTCTCTTTGTATTTAAACTGTGGCCACTGGGAGTTAAGTGTCTCCCCGTGTGGTCTGTGAAGCCATTTGGTCATCCTTCGTTTTCATGGTGTTTCTTACTGCTGCACTGGGATTTTGGTATTGGCTTAATTAAATACAAGGAGTTCAAATGGGACACAATGCTGGAGGGAGTTCTGTCACGTGTGGTTGTTCAGGGTCTTCAGGAGAATGTTCAAACACGGGTCTATCCCACATAGCTTTCCCCCTTGACTATAGCAACCGAATTCTGAACATTGCCCTGAATCCTCTCAATATAACATGATGTTTTTACATATAAGGGTCTGATGGCTGTACTATGTCAGTCACAAGATATTTGAAAGCCAATCGCAGATCCACATGGCCCCAACACAGATGTTTATTCACAAACCTATAGTCCACTACTCTATGCCCACTACACAGCAGGCTCCAACTTACTGGAATCTCTGTTCTATACCATTTTCATAAAACCCAGTCAATCAAGGCACTGTCTGGTACACTCATGATCAGCAACCAGACATCCAAAGGTTCTCCAGTGCCACCTGGTCATGGGAATTTCAAAAGTTTCATGGTATTTTTCTAGCCATTTTTCAAGGATGAAGTTGGAGGCACTGTGGGTTTCAATTCATTCAGGAACCATTAAATGGTGAGTAAGCTCATTTCAATGAAAGCTCTGGAGAACTCTCACAGGCAAGTCTTCCCAAAGAGTGGCCAAAAGGTCACAGGAAGCCAGGCCCATTGAGGTCTACAATGTGAGGTCCATGTGTGTTTTGAGTCTCAACTATGGCTGTCAAGTCTTTCAGAAAAAAAAAATCATGTGATATCCTGGCTGAGATTCTCAGTGCTCTGTGGAAAGCCACCCGGGTCCTAGATCTCAGTTTCCAAGGGCGAATCTCATTCGTGGCCTCCTATAATCCCAACACAATTCATGGCAATATTTCTCTGAGGTCAGTTCCAGAACTCAGTCTCTAAGGGGAATCACGCAGAGTTCAAGCCCTGGTGGACCCAATCATCTCTTCCAACCGCCACACAAATGACCACAATTAAAACCAAAACACTCCTACATGGCCCTCATCTTTTTCCATAAAGACACTCATCATAACATCTGGCTGGAGGTTTCCTTGAAGGGCACAGCCCAAGACAGTGTCCAAAATAAGCTCCTTTGCCCCTCATTTGCCTAAAGTCAGGGTGGCTTGGACACCCTTCTTATGAACCAGGAGTGATCTGTAATTGTAAATGAAATTGAAATTAAAGTTTAAAAATTAGAGTGTAAAACACCGGATGTTTAAAGTTTCTAAGCTGCAAGGCCTGAGTTAAAATATAAATGTCCGGGTATTGTTAAGTTCCGATGCTACACGCAAAACCTGAAATTCCTGTAGCTTGTAGGACAATTCCCGGACTGCCCAGTAAATATTCCCCCTGACCGTCTGTTTGTTTAATAATCTAGCTCCCTGTGTGGCCTGGCACATTGGCATCGCAGGGCCTAAACCAATCAGTTTGAATGTTTACCCCGCTTTAGAACTGACCTATCACTCCCGCCTGACCTGTTCCCGCCAATGAATGAACTAATCATGTTTAGAAATTGTTGTTTGATTTTCCCACGGTATATGGTGATTTGTTAAAGGACACTGTGAAATATGTAAAATCCAGCCCTCCCCAAAAAGTGTACTTAAGCACTGCTCAACCCCTGCTTGGGGCTCTGGGCTGCTCTCCCTTCTTGAGTGAGCATGAAGCCCCAGCATGCTGGATTGGATCCTCAATAAACGCCTTTTGCAGTTGCATGAACCGCGGTCTCTTGGTGGTCTCTTCCTCCGACGTTCGCTGGACCCTTACGTTTGGTGCATTGGCTGAGAATTGCGCAGTGCCGAACAAGGAGACCCCAACGGACCCCTCTGGGGGTAAGTAAGGCGCCTCTTTCCATTTTTCCTTGTGATCGCTCAGAGCTTTTTGTTCAGGTTTGGTTTTTCGGTTTTCGATTTAGGTTGGCAGAGTGGCTGGCAACGGAGAGCATAAGTTCCCCTTGGCGGTGGTGGACAAACGTGTTCTAAAGCCACAGGCCACGTCCTTGCAAGGGACGCCTTAGAGGACTCAGGGAAGGATGGATGTGCCCTCATTAGGTGAGGAGGGACGGATGAGCCCTCATTAGATGACTCTGCTGCCAACCCATCAGGTCTTGCCGGCTACTTTTTTCTCTCAGGTTGAATTCAATGTCTGCCTTTGTGGTCTAACCCATCAGGTTTTTCCAGTTTCTAGGTTCTAACCTTTACTTCTGAACTCGTGTTAAATGTTAACTGTGTGTCCGTGTTTGTGTCACGTTTGTATTGACCCTGTCTCTGTTTGAGTAACTCTCACTATGGGACAAAGCCATTCCATGCCTCTGTCCTTGAAACCTTTCCTGGTCCCTGCCTCCAATCCGACCCCTTTGCCCACGATCCTATCACTCAAACCTTCTGCTCCTCCCCCTCTTCCCTTCATTCTCCCTGAGTCACAGGATTGTAGATCTTGGGTTTGTGAACAAACGGGAGCTTCATGATGATCTTTGTCTTTTTTTCTGTGTTTTTGTTAAATGTGATGGCATTGTTTGTACCGATGCAGAGTCCCGAGTTCCAAACTGCCTTACATGTGTGGAAGTAACTTTAGCTAAATTTTAACCTAATGCTTCACTTGTGAGGGACCAAAAGTCAAGAGAAACGACAGCTTTTCTGTTCTCACCATTTACACCTCTCTTAGCTGTGTTTTAAAGAACTTTGATAAACTTTACTCCCCTTTGTTAAGCGAGATTAGGGAAGCAGTATTTTATTTTCTTCCCGGAGTTGTCTTGATCTCGCCCATTACAGAGGGAAATGCCTGGGGTCTAAGATCATTGATATCTCGATTAAACTTTACTCAAAACCCTGTCCTCATTATTAAATTTGCATTAATTGGCTTTGGGGATGGGATCCAAAACTTCAGACATAAATTTTGACACCCCAGTGGGGACTTTAAATCAACCCCACTCTGCCCTCTTGGGAAAGCCTAGCACTCAATACAACTGCAAGCAGAGGATGAACTTTTTGGCAGGTGACTACTGAAAAGTTGGGAGATATAGAATATGCCTGGTGCCTGGGGTCAAACCAAAACAGAGGAACTAATCCTGTAAGTAAATGGTGAGGCTAAGGGACTCCCAGCAGCTACCCGAGCCATTTTGCTGTGGGGAACTCCCTTATTCCTAAGCTGCACTTTAAAACAAACAAAAAGATACTAAAATGTAAAGTTTTTTTCCTTTAAAGTATTTTATTACTTACCGCATGTAGTAACAGAAATCTACAAATTGCAAAAGTATTCTAGTTTTGCCTTCATAACTTTATACACTACAATAAACAATAATATTTCATTAATGTGCATCTGGTTGAAAAAGAAAAAAAAAGGAAAAAAGAAAAAAGAAAAAAAGGAAAAAAAGAAAAAAAAGAAAAAGAAAAAAAAGGAAAAAAAGAAGAAAAAGAAAAAGAAATAAAAGAAAAAAGAAGAAAAAAAAGAAAAAGAAAGAAAAAGAAAAAAAGGAAAAAAAGAAAAAAAAGAAAAAGAAAAAGAAAGAAAAAAAGAAAAAGAAAAAAAAGAAAAAAGAAAAAAAAGAAAAAAAGAAAAAAAAAGAAAAAAGAAAAAAAGGATGATTCCACCTCTGTTTACTTAACAAAAGGGACAATGAATGCAGTAATATGTTGATATTATAGACTGTTTCTAGGGATGATCTTGACTGAATGTGTATCTAAAAATGATTTTTTTAATTGTAACAATTTGGTATCTAAATGGGTTTCTAAAGCTTTGCACTATCTTACAGTTAAAAGTCGGGTTTAAACAATTGTTTAGTTTGATTTCAGGTAGTTCCTGCTAGGAAACTTAAATACTTAGGATAAAAAAAAAAATTAAGGAGATTTAATTTTGAACTAGGTAGCCTGAGAAAATTTCACTAGATATACCAGTGCATTAACTAGGGCAAAGATAATAAATTATGATATGGTATCTGTTCCCGTCAGTGTGTCAGATTTTTTAAAAAAGGTGCTAAATTAAAACGTTGGTCTGGCTTATTGAAATGACATTAATTACCAACTGTCTTGGAAATTTTTAAAGCTTTATTTCGGATACACATGGTAGTGTGTGGTTCTTTTTAAATAAATGTCAGACAATTTAATGTAACTTAATACTACTATAGAAACTTCAAAACAAAGAAAGTTGCTTAATGATCCTATAGAAACTTCTTCTGATGGTGGCTTTTATATTATCAAAAAATGATCCTATTTTCAGTTTTGGGTGAGCAAGTTTTTCTAGTGTAAAAAAATCTAAAGATATAAAATTTTGAGAAATGCATCTTAAACTTGCATCAATATTTTCAACATCCAAACCTGGAAATTATGACTTATAGCTAAAATGCCTTAGGCATGAGGTTTCTGCTCAGAATTCGAGCCTTTCCAGTTTTCGATACCTCAGGCAGGACTTAAGTTGATATGCAAATAAACGGAGACTGAAGCTCTCAGCAGGAGACAGATAAAAAGGAGTAAAAGTGTCTTTTTACCTGAACTCAAACTATAACCAAAAAAAAAGTACATTATATGGTATTTACTAATTACTGGCCAGTCATCTTTTTTAGGACTCTTGCTTTTTCTTAGATTCTGTATTTTTTTTTTCCAGCTGATGATCTTGATCCTGCAGAAGCGTTAATGTTTTCTGATCAGTTCTATGTTTGATCAACTGTGGAGTTTTTAAACATTGCAATGGAGATTTCACCTGAAAAAGCTACAAGGCGTTTACTATTGTGTTATGTGTTACATTTGTGTTATGTGTTGTATGTCGGTATGTCTGTATGTGTGTATGTCAATATATAATGCAGTGATAGGACAATTGACAGATGAGGAGCACTCATGAAAAATTTAAAAATGGATCCAAATATCTTTGATTCACGTGATTCAAATGGTTCAATTCAAATTGGGTAAACAGATAAAAATAAAGATGTCTTTAAAATTAGGCCTATAAGTTTTCTAGGTGTTCAAAAAGGCCCTAATAAAATGTTGATGTCTATAAAATAATCTGCTTAAATTCAAAAATTTACATGTATTGTTTCAAAATGTGAACAGAAAGAGGTTAACAGAGGGAAAAGAGAAACTAAAAGATTCTAGATATAGATTTAATAGAGGGAAAATGTGTTTCTTGATAAGAGAGTCTATATGATTAAGTAATTAAAAGGGATTACGTAAATAATAAAAAAGGTTGTGTAAGTTGGTTATATGTGTAAGTTTTGAGCAAGTAATCATAAAAAAATTACACAGCTGGTTAAACAAGTACTGTTTTAGAAAATTGTGCCATGTTATTTCTTTAAAAAGCTAAACTTGGTTAATACAAAAATACCAATGTAATTGTGGTGTTAATGTGTTCATATCTTCCAGGTATACAAGTCTGTAAGGTAGAAGCTTCAAAAGAACATTGTATCAAGCTGGTGTTCTAAGGTTGTATGGTAATTCTAGGCTTAAAAGGAAAACATGTTGGAGATTTATGTATATCATTTGTGTTCTATAATTGGACTTGTTATCAATAATATATGTAAAGTTCTATGTTACTTTTTACACTAAGATACAATTTAAATGTATTTTTAAGTTAATGAGAGCAAAATCAGTGAAGGTTTTATTGTAAAACACAATGGTAATGCCCATTCATTTCCATGTGAAAACTGTTTCCTTCAGGCTTCACAAAGGTGTGGCCTGAGGCAAAGACTTTCCTGATATTCAGGGCAACACAACAATAGGTAATCAAAAGGCCCAAAGCAGGGTTTCTCCACTGAGACTTTACTGGTCACACTGATATCTGAATTTTCTAAGATGCTTGCCATTCCCTTCAGCTATCCAGTACATGGCCATGTCACAGGCTTGGAAGGGGTACATATCTTGGACAAAAAACCATGAGCCTATTCTGGAGAGTGGCCAGAATTCAGGAAGAATACAGGAACGTAGGAGGATAGTAGGTGTTGGCCATTGATAAGGCCAGCCACAGTCCATTCATAAATTGGGCAGGATGAATGATGGGAAGTTTTCTCCTTGACAGGACACACCCATTGAGGCATTCTCTTTTCTAATGTCTACAACCACGGACACAGTGGCATACACAGACATAGAAACACTCGGCTTGTCAAAGGACTAACTAGAAACAGTCCACTCCAAACCAAACAAACCTTTTTTCCTAACTATTCTCAGAACATGAGAAAAAACCACAAACCCACAACCACACCCACAAAGGAACCTCCTTTCCCCAAATAGGTCTGGAACTATCCAGAGTGTCCTCTGACTGGTGGGCCATACTATGTTCCCCAGAAATAGCCTGTTCTGTCTCGGATCTGATTTCCTTGGTCAACTCTGTGAAGTTGTCAGGAGGCAGCAGTGAGCCTCTACCTGCTTTCTCCGGAAGGGACCCTCTTCACAACTTTCCTGGCATTTGGCCATCCTCACATAAGTAGGTACCACAAAAGACTGACTCTGTCCTTGGTAAATCCAAACAAGTGAGACCGCTGGGACTGGGGCTGGGACTGGGGCTGGTTGCCTGGCTTCCTCAAACACAAATATGGAGAGTTCCATCAACAAGGAGGTGAGGTGAGGTCACTTCCTTCAGGAACTGAATGAGGTCACTGCCTTGGCAACCACTTTGTCCTAACATTTGCTTCCTAGGTTCTCATAATATGGAGGATGCGCCTACTTCCTGTGACACTTTCATAAAGTTAGAATGGTATAGAAACCATTGGCACCTGGGAACAGCTCTACACAGGCCTAGTTTGGTCAATCTACCCTACATTAAGAAGGGAGAGGCTGATTCAGACGCATGCTTTTATCCTGACCAGGTTGTTTGCATGGAAGATGACTTTTGCTTTCTGAGGTCTTTCATAGCTGCCTACACCTTCTCCAGGGATCATTTCTGCATGAAACTTTGAGGTTCTCAGCAGGTGGAAGATCCCCTACATTCGTGTATTGTAAGACCAACTGTGTCCTTGCTCTTCTGTAAAGTTAGATTGACGGTACAGTGTATAGTTAGGATTAATAACATGTTCGATTTGTTTTAGAATTCATTCTGCTGGATGAATAATGGTATTGGGAACCTGCAAGATTTATAAGAATATATAGGTAAAATATAAGTTTGAAAACAGAAATCTAGGTAAGATTTGAAGCCCAGAAAGGCATTGTGACCTTGATTGGGATAGTTAGCTTTGAATTACATTCTGCACTGAGGTCTGAGATAAATTGATATACAATGGAATAAAACACTGTACCTCAGATGATTGAATGTAGAAGTTGTAGTCAGTAGGATTAGGAAGATAGTAAGTTTAGGAAGAAGAGTGAGTCTAGGAGTTGGACAAAGAGTTCTTTACTAATAGGGTTTTGGTTAGAGAGTGAATGTAAATGTCAGCAAAAGTGAAGAATCAGTCACTATGTTGAACTGGGAAAATATGTAGGAAACGAGATATCTATAGAGACATTAGGAAATCAGTGAAAATATAAAGTGAGTGATAGGATTAGACATTTTCAACAGGGTTGAGGTTGAATATATAATTATAGGAAGAAACATGTATGTACTCACCAATAGGATTGACATTTGAGAGCATTAGGCATCCTGGATATGGATGTTTTAGTAATCAATACTCACATTCAATTTAGGCTTTGGTACAAACATAAGTGTGATCATTGCATTTTTTTGTCCATATAATTACTGTGATAAAATGTATATTTAGATCTGGTAACATGAGTAATTCTTCCACCATAATGGGGAGCAATATTTTGAAAACTTGTATATTAGTATTGGGGATACAAATAGGTGTACCCTGTGTCTATGAATATAGAGATAATGCATGAATAGTCCATATTGTGAATAAATAATATAACTGGTTACAACTTTAGAAATTGGTATAAATTGATATCTGAAAATACACAGAAAATCTTATATTGATATACAATCATCCATTCCAACCAGTTATACATCTAATGGTAATATTAGTGATATGGTTTATCATAAAGAGTGTGTGAGTTTTGCTTCAAAATGATTATGTAAATCAAAAATAATGTTTTTGGAAAAAGTCTCTTGAAAAGACGAGTCAAAAAAAAGTAGGAATACATGTGATCTGAAGCAGGAAGTGATTGAAAGTGTGCCAAATGCCATTAAATTTGTGAACTGTGGATAAAATGTATTTTCTATGATGTCCATAAACTGAAGAAATAGTAATGTACCAGTGTTGAATAAAAATGAACATCAAAATACACATCATGTCCCATAGGAATCTACTTGCATTGATGTTAAACTGGGTCAGTTACTGTAGAAATGTAAGGATTTGTATCCATCATTCACTGAAGTGCGTTTTCAGTGCTAGAAAACAAATATGTATTTGAGGTGTATGAATATTTCTGAAAATAATCTTGTGAAAATTTGATTATAAAACCTCATACATGAACATGAATTAATTTAAGGAGTGTATAATAAGACATATATTTGATATTTTGAAAAATCTAGAGAGTGTAGATTTTTCACAAAACACATACAGAGATATTAAACAGTAGCAATATATGCCAATCGAAATTCATCATGAAATACATATCATACACAGATCCAAAAATATTTATTTTACTGAACATGGATTTATGTATAATGTTGTTCAACTAGGAAGCTCACACATAGTTTTTATTTTCATTTCCAACAGCGTATAGGAGGAGTGATCTCTTCTCACAATTTGTATCTGCCAACTCAGCCTCCTCACAGGAATGTAGTTTGGTACCAGGTAGGATTCTATATGTGCATATAAAAATACATGTGCTGAATAGGCAACAGAGAAAGGGAGACAGGAATTCACATATTTGATACCTTTCGAAACACATGGAGAACTATTTCAATTAAAAATTAACCAGATTTTGAACACCTACACTTTATCATGCAAAAGGCAAGTCCAACTATACACTATGCCTTCTCTGAACTCCTTGTATTTCTATACTGTTTGGGTTTTGTTTCTCCATAATATTAGGATTAGTAGTCCGAGACTAGTAGGGTTTGGGTTAGTTTCAGGGATTCAGTAATCCGAATGGAAAATAGGAAAATGTATCCGTTGTATTTGAAAATCTGTGCAACAAAAAATCTTTCCACTCTCTTTCAGAACAATGCCTTGACATTACAATCACCCTAAGTAAGACACAATTAGAGGAGAAGAGTTAGAAAATCTGTGAATACATATCTGGAATGAAAAATATTCAGGAGTTCACAATCTTGGGGGTTGAAGAGGAGATATCAAAAGTAATGGAAAGGATAAACTCCACAATCATGGAACTCTGCTGGCCTAAAGACTTCTTGAGAAATTGCCTCTGAGGCTGTGCACTTGAAATATATGTTGTTGTCAGGAGCTTTAGCTTCCTTTAGTAGTGATATCATTAAAGATGGGTCTGCATTTATATTACCTGGAGGACATGATTTCTTATTTTCCAAAAAACATGAGGCAGCAGTGCTGAATCTTCTCTTAGTAGGTAAACTGTTGCCACTGGGGGCTAAGTGTCTCCCCGTATTGACTGTGAAGCCAATTGATCATCCTACAATTTTCGTTGTGTTTCTTGCTGCTGCACTGGGATTTTGGTATTTGCTTCATGAAATACGAGGAGTTCAACTGGGACACTGTGCTGAGCGAGTTCTGTCACATGTGGAGCATCAAGGTCTGCAGGAGAATTCACCAACCAGGCTTCTATCCCACATAGCTTACAACCTTATCCATAGCAAACTGATTCTGAACATTGCCCTGAAACCTCTCCGTATAACAAGATGCCTTTACATATAAGGGTCGGCTGGCTGCACCATGTCAGTCACAAGCAATTTGGAAACCAATGGAAGATCCACATGAAAACAAAACAGATGTTTTATCACACACCTGCACACCACTGCTCTAGGCCCACTACTCAGCAGGCTCCAACTTACTGGCATCTCTGTTCTACACCATTGTCATGAAACCCAGTCAATCAAGGCAATGTCTGGTAGGCTCATGATCAGCAACAGGACATCCAAAAGTTCTTCAGTGCAACCTGGTCATGGGAATTTCAAAAATTTCATGGTATTTATCTAGCCATTTTTCAAGGATGAAGTTTGAGCCACTGTGGGTTTCAATTCAGTCAGGAACCATTAAATGTTGAGGAACCTCTTTTCAATGAAAGCTCTAGAGAACTCTCACAGGTAAGGCTTCCCAAAGAGTGTCCAAAAGACACATATATTTCATATCTTGAAAAATCTGGATAGTATATATATATATATATATATATATATATATATATATATATATACACACACACACACGCACACACAACCAAACACACACACACACACAGACATTAAATACTAGCAATATATATGCCAATCAAAATTCATAGTGAAATATATATCATCCACGTATCCAAAAATATTTATTTTACTGAACATGGATTTATGTATAAAGTTGTTCAACTAGGAAACTCACCCATAGGTTGAATTTGCAGTTCCAACAGCGTTTAGGAGGAGTGATCTCTTCTCACAATTTGTATCTGCCAAGTTAGCCACCTCACAAAAATGTAAGTGTGATACAAGGTATGATTCTATATGTGCATATAAAAATACATGTGCTGAGTAGGATACAGAGAAATGGGGGAGACAGGAATTCACATATTTCATAAGTTTAAAAACACATGGAGAACGCTTTCAAAAAAAATTGACTAGATTTATAACTCCTAACCTATATAATAAAAAAAGAAGTCCAACCATGACTCCTCTGATTTGCGTGTATTTCTATTCTGTTTTGGTGATTTTTCTCCATCATGTTAGGATTAGTAGTCAGAGTCTGGTAGGGCATGGGTTTGTGTCAGGGATTCAGTATTTCAAATGGAAAATTGGAAAATGAATCCAATGTGTATGCAAATATGTGCTACACAAAAATCTGCCCAATCTCATCCAAAAGAATGCCTTGACATTACCTTCGCCCCAAGTAACACATGTAGAGGAGATGAGGTAGAAAATCTGTGAATACATATCTGGAATTGAATATGCTCAGGAGTTCACAACCTTGGAAGTGGAAAAGGTGTTTCCCACGGTAAGGTACAGGGTAAACACTCCAGAAACATGGAGCTCTGCTGGCCTAGAGACTTCTGGAAAAACTGCCTCTGAGATTGGGCACTTGAAACATATGTTGTTGTCAGGAGCTTTAGCTTCCTTTGTAGTGAGACCATCAAAGCTGGGTCTGCATCTATGTGACCTGAAGGACATGGTTTCTTATTTACCAATGAACATGAGGCAGCAGTGCTGAATTCTCTCTTTGTGGGTCAACTGTGGCCACTGGGGGCTAAGTGTCTCCCCGTGTGGACTGCGAAGCCATTTAGTCATCCTCCACTTTTCGTGGTGTTTCTTGCTGCTGCACTGGGAGTTTGGTATTTGCTTCATGAAATACAATTATTTCAACTGTGACACAGTGCTGGAGGGAGTTCTGTCACGTGTGGTGGTTCAGGGTCTGCAGGAGAATTCAACAACCAGGCTTCTATCCCACATTGCTTGCTCCGATGACCATTGAAACCTGATTCTGAACATTGCTCTGGAATCTCTCCATATAACAAGATGCCTTTACATACAAGGGTTGGCTACCTGCACCATGTCAGTCACAAGCCATTTGAAAGCCAATTGCAGATCCACATGAAAACAAAACAGTTGTTTAATAACACACTTGTACACCACTTCTCTAGGCCCACTACTCAGCAGGCTCCAACTTACTGGAATCTCTTTTCTACACCATTTTCATGAGACCAAGTAAATCAAGGCACTCTCTGGTACACTCATGATCAGCAACAGGACATCCAAAGGTGGCACCTGGTCATGGGAATTTCAAAAATTTTCATGGTAATTATCTAGTCATTTTTCAAGGTAAAAGTTGGAGGCACTGTGGGTTTCAATTCATTCAGGAACCATTAAATGTTGAGGAAGCTCATTTCAATGAAAGATCTGGAGAACTCTCGCAGGTAAGGTTTTCCAAAGAGTGGCCAAAATGTCACATGAAGCCAGGCCCATTGAGGTCTACAATGTGACGTCCATGTATATTTTGACTCTCAACCATGGCTGCCAAGTCTTTCAGAATAAAATAATGTGATACCCAGGCTGAGATTCCCAGTGCTCTGTGGAAAGCCACCTTGGACTAGATCACCATTTCCATGGGCGACTCTCATGCATGGCCTCCTAATATCCCAACACAATTCATGGCAATACTTCTCTGAGGTTAGTTCCAGAACTCAGTCTCCAAGGAGAATCACACCAGAGTTCAAGCCAAGGTGGACCCATTCATCTCTTCCTTCCACGACACAAATGACAACAATTAAAACCAAAACACTCCCACATGGCCCTCATCTTCTTATATATATACACACTCATCATAACCTCTGGCTGGAGGTTTCCATGAGGGTTCTGCCCAAGACAGTGTCCAATATAAGCTCCTTTGCTCCTCATTTGCCATAATCATGGTGGCCTGGACACCCTTCTTGTGAATCAGGAGTGATAAAATAGGCCTGCCATTAATACTGCTCTGCTTCTCAAATTTGAGGCATACTGACTGTCAGGTATAGATTCATTATGTAATTTGGAATCATGAGAAAACCCAAGCTCCTCTGAAGTGGTTTGAAGAACTCATTTCACACAAAGGTTCCCTATTCTCACTTGATGGATGTCAGGAACCTAAAAGAGGAAAGCAAGAGTCTTCATTCACAATGACTGATCTTTTTTCACATTTTGGTTGTGGATGCATACATGGGATCTTTCTTTAGATCTATCTGGCGCTGAGAATGTAAGCCACAACCTCGCACATGGCCAAGAGGCTGATTCAGACACATCCCTTTCCAAAACAAATTAGCAATGATCCACAGGTAATGCCCATTCATTTCCCTTTGAAAACTGTTTTCTTCAAGCTTCAAAAAGTTCGGCCTGAGGAAAAGACCTTCCTGAAATTCAGGGAAACAGAACCATAGGTAAGCAAATGGCCCAAAGCAGGGTTTCTCCAATGAGACTTTCCAGGTGACACTGATATCTGAGTTTTCTGAGATTCTCTTATTCCCTTCAGCTATTCAGTACATGGTCATGTCACAGAGGTTGGGGGTGGTACATATCTTGGGCACAAAACCATGAGCGTATTCTGGAGAGTGGCCAGAATTCAGGAAGAAAACAGGAACTTAGGAAAATAGTAGGTGTTGCCCATATAAAAGGCAAGCAGCAGTTCATTCCTAAAATGGGTAGGATGAATGCTGGGAAGCTTTCTACTAAACAGAACAATCCACTGATGCATTCTCTTTTCTAATGTCTACAACAACGGACAGATTGTGATACACACACATAGAATCACTCGCCTTGTCAAAAGACTTATGAGAAACAGTACACACCAAACCAAACAAACTGACTATCCTACCTATTCTCAGAACATGAGAAAAAACCACAAACTCACTCCCAAACCCACAAAGGCACCTCCTTCCCTCAAGTAGGTCTGTGACTATCCAGAGTGTCCTCTGACTGGTGGGCCATATTATGTTCCCCAAAATGGCCTGTCCTGTCTCAGATCTGGTCTCCTTGGCCAACCCTGTGAAGTTGTCAGTAGCCAGCTTTGAGCCACTACCTGCTTTCTCTGTAAAGGCCCCTCTTCAGAGCTCTCCTGTCCTTTGGCCATCTTCATATCAGTAGGTACCAAGAAAGACTGACACTGTCCTATGTAAATCCAAAAAAGTGAGCCCACTGGGACTGGGACTGGGACTGGCTCTGTGTGCCTGGCTTCCTGGATCCCAAGTTCAGAGAGTTTTATCACCAAGGAAGTGAAGTGAGTTCACAACACTCAAGAACTGAATGAGGTCACTGCCTTGGCAACCACTTTGTCCTAACAGTTGCTTCCAAGGGTACATAAGATGGAAGCTGTCCCTAATTCCTGTGACAATTTCACAAGTTAGAATGATATATCAAAAATCAGCAACCAGGAAAATCTCTCCAGACAGGCCAGGTTTGGTTCACCTTCTCTACATTAAGAAGATAGAGGCTCATTCAGACACATCCCTTCATCATGACCAAGTTGTATGACATAGAAGATGACTATTGCTCTCTCATATCCTTCATAGCTGCCTACATGTTTTCCAGGGATCATTTCTGCATGGAAGTTTGAGATTCTCAGCAGGTGGAAGATCCCCTACATTCCTGTATTGTAAGAACCACTCTGTGCCTGCTCTTCATTAAAGTTAGATTGAGGTAACAGTGTATGATTAGGGTTAATAACAGGTTCAATTTGGGTCAGGAATCATTCTGAGGGTTCAATAATGGTGTTGGGAACCTGCAATATTCTAAGAATATATATGTGAAATATAAGTATGTAAACATAAATCTAGGTAAGATTTGAAGCCCAGAATGGCATTGGGCCCTTGATTTGGATACTTAGCTTTGAATTATGTTCTGTACAGATTTCTCAGATAAATCGATATACAATGGCATAGGGTTTTATACCTTGGATGATTGAATGTCGAAGAGAACATCCAGTCAAAACGGGATAGTCGGTAGGATTCGCAAGATAGTCGGTAGGTTTAGGAAGAAGAGTGAGTATAGCATTTGGACCAAAGTTCTTTACCAATACCATTTCAGGTAGAGAATAAATGTAAATGTCAGAACATGTGAAGGGTCAGTCAAAATATTGAACTGGGGAAAATATTTTGTAAAGCAGATATCAATAGAAACATTAGGAAATCAGGCAAAGTATTAAGTGAGTGATAGGATTAGACATTTTCAACAGGCTTGAGGTTGAATATATAATCTCAGGAAGAAACAAATTTGTAGTCACCAATAGGATTTACATATGAGAGCATTAGGCATCATGTCCATGGATATTTTTAGTAATCAATGCTCACTTTCCATTTAGGCTTTGGTACAATCATAAGTGTGAACATTGCTTTTTGATTCCACAAAATTACTGTGATAAAATATATATGTAGATCAGTTGACATGAGTATTTCTTCCACCATTTCTGGGAGCAATATATTGAAGAAGTATAAATTAGTATTGGGGGTACAAAAAGGTGTACCCTCGGTCTATGTGTATAGAGATAATGCATGAATACACCATATCGTGAATAAATTATATAACTATTTTCACATATATAATGGATTGAATTGATATCTGAAAATATATTAAAAATCTTATATTGATATATAATCATTCATTACAACCAGAAATACAACTAATGTTAATATTAGAGTTATAGTTTATCATGAAGGGTGTGTGAGTTTTGCTTCAAAAGTGATTATGGAAATTGAAAATAATGTGTTTGGAAAGAAGTCTCATGAAAAGTCCAGTCAAGTAATATGGAGGAATACATGTGTTCTCAAGCAGGAAGTGATTGAAAGTGAAACAAATGCCTATAAATTTGTGAACTTGTGGATGAAATATATATCTTATGATGAGCATAAACTGATAAAATAGTAATGTACCAGTTTTGAATAAAAATGATCATCAAATTACATATCATGTCCCATGGGAATCTACTTGTATTGATGTTAAACTGGGTAAGTTACTGTAGAAATATTAGGATTTGTATGCACCCTTCACTGAACTTGGTTTACAGTACTGTAAGCAAATTTGTATTTCAGGTATTTGAATAATTTTGAGAATAATCTTTTGAAAATTTGATTATAAATTAACATACATGAACATGAATGAATATAGGGAGTGTATTCAGACACATGTATTTTATTTTTTGAAAAATCTGGAGAGTATATATATATATATATATATATATATATATATATATATATATATATATATATATATATAAAACACACAACAGACAATAAAAAGTATCAATATATATGCTAATCGAAATTTATCATGGAATATACATCATCCTCAGATGAAAAATATTTATTTTACTGAACATAGATTTATGTATAATGTTGTTTAACTAGGAAGCTCACCCATAGTTTTAATATTCAGTTCTAAAAGTGTTTAGTAGGAGTGTTCTCTTCTCACAATTTGTATCTGCCAAATCAGCCACCACACAAAAATATATGTCTGATACCATGTAGGATTCTATATGTGCATATAAAAATACATGTGCTTACTAGGCTACAGAGAAAAAAAGACTGGAATTCACATATATGTTAACTTTAAAAACACATGGAGAACTATTTCATTTAAAAAATGACTAGATTTAAAACACCTACACTTTATCATGCATAGGGCAAGTCCAACTATACCATGCCTCCTCTGAACTACTTTTATTTCATTTCTGCTTGGTTGATTTTTTTCCATGATATTAGAATTAGTAGAAAGAGCCTTGTAGGGTATGGGTTAGTGTCAAGCATTCAGTATTTCGAATTGAAAATTGGAAAATGAATCCAATGTGTATGCAAATATGTGGTATACAAAAATCTTTCCACTCTCATTCAGAACAATGTCTTGACATTACTTTTTCCCCAAGTCGAACACAATGAGAGTAGAAGAGTTAAAAAATCTATAAATACATATCTGGAATGGAAAATGCTCAGGGGTTCACAACTTTGGAGGTGGTAGAGGAGTTTGAAAAAGTAAGGGAAAGAGTAAACACTCCACAGACATGGAGCTCTGCTGGCCTAAAGACTTCTGGAGAAACTGCCTCTGAGGTTGGGCACTAGAAGTATCTGTCATTGTCAGGAGCTTTAGATTCCTTTCTAGTCATAAAATAAAAGCTTGGTCTGCATCTATGTGACCTGGTGGACATGGTGTCTTATTTTCCAATGAACATGAGGCAGCAGTTCTGAATTCTCTCTTTGTAGGTAAACTGTTTCCACTGAGGGTTATTGTCTCCCCGTATGGACAGTGAAGCCATTTGGTCATCCTCCACTTTTCATGGTGTTTCTTGCTGCTGCACTGGGAGTTTGCTATTTGCTACAAGAAATACAAAGAGTTCAATTGGGACATACGGCTGGAGGGAGTTCTGTCACGTGTGGTGGGTCAGGGTCTGCAGGAGAATGCACCAACCAGGCTTCTATCCCACATAGCTTGCCCCCTTGACCATAGCAACCTGATTCTGAACATTGCCCTGAAACGTATCCATATAACAAGATGCCTTTACATACAAGGGTCTGCTGGCTGCACCATGTAAGTCTCAAGCCACTTGGAAGAAATTGGCAAAGAGTTCCATCACCAAGGAAGTGAGGTGAAGTCACTTCCTACAAAAACTGAATGAGGTCACTGCCTTGGCTACCATTTTGTCTAACACTTGCTTCCAAGGTTCCCATGAGATGGAGGCTGCCCCTACTTCTTGTGACACTTTCACAAGTTAGAATGGAATATCAACCATAGGCACCCGGGAACACCTCTCCACACAGGCCTGGTTTGATCCGTCTTCTCTACATTAAGAAGAGAGAGGCTGATTCAGACACAAGTCTTTATCCTGACTAGATTGTTTGCCATAGAAGATGACTTTTGCTCTCTCAGGTCCTTCTTAGATGCCTACATCTTCTCCATGGATCATTTCTGCATGGAACTTTGAGGATCTCCGCAGGTGGAAGATCCCCTACATTCCTGTATTGTCAGAACAACTCTATCGCTGCTCTTCTGTAAAGTTAGATTTAGGGAACAGTGTATGGTTAGAGTTAATAGCATGTTCGGTTTGGGTTAGGAATCTTACTGTTGGATGAAAGTGTTTTTGGAATCCTGAGATATTTATAAGAATATGTAAGTGAAATATATTTATGAAAAAAGAAATCCAAGTAAGATTTGAAACCCAGAAAAGCATTGGACCCTTGATTGGGATACTTAACATTGAATTACATTCTGCACAGATGTCTCAGATAAATCAATATACAATGGCATATGCCCTTATACCTTGCATGATTGAATGTAGAAGAGAACATCCAGTCAAAAAGGGGTAGTCGGTAGGTTCAGGAAGATAGTTGGTAGGTTTAGGAAGAAGAGTGTGTATAGGTTTTGGAACAAAAGTTCTTTAGCAATAGGGTTTTGGGTAGACATTGAATGTAAATGTGAGCACATGTGAAGAGTCATTCACAATGATGAACTGGGGAAAATATGTAGGAAAGCAGATATCAAAAGAGACATTATGAAATCAGGCAAAGTATAAAGTG
Organism: Callospermophilus lateralis; assembly: GCF_048772815.1. Classification (NCBI taxonomy): domain Eukaryota; kingdom Metazoa; phylum Chordata; class Mammalia; order Rodentia; family Sciuridae; genus Callospermophilus; species Callospermophilus lateralis. Next base: position 997,922 of record NW_027514383.1, on the reverse strand, counting down.
AGTGATAGGATTAGACATTTTCAACAGGGTTGAGGTTGAATATATATTCTTAGGAAGAAACAAATATGTAGTCACCAATAGGATTGACATTTGAGAGCTTTAGGCAAACTGGACATGGATGTTTTAGTAATCCATGCTCACTTTCCATTTAGACTTTGGTACAATCATCAGTGTGATCTTCACCTTTTGTGTCCAGAATATTACTGTGATAAAATGTATATGTAGATCAGGTGACATGAGTATTTCTTTCATCATTTTGGGAGCAATATTTTGAAGATGTATAAATTAGAATTAAGTGTACAAGACGTGTACACTGTGTCTATGAATAGAGATAATGCATGAATAGACCATACAATGAATAAATAACATAACTGGTGCCACTAGAAATAAGGATTGAATTGAATCTGAAAATATATAAGAAATCTTATGTTGATATAAAATCATTCATTCAATCCAGTTATATATGTAATGGTAATATTAGTATTATGGTTTATCATGAAGAATGTGTGAGTTTTCAAACAAAAGTGATTATGAAAATCGAAAATAATGTGCTTGGAAAAAAGTCTCATGAAAAGACCAGTCAAGAAACATGGAGGAATACATGTGTTCTGAAGTGAAACAAATGCCTATTAATTTGTGAACTTGTGGATGAAATATATATATCCAATGATGTGCAAATCTTTAGAAATATTAATGTACCAATGTTGAATGAAAATGAACATCAAAATACACATCATGTCTCATACAAATCAACTTGCATTGATGTTTCACTGGGTCAGTTACTGTAGAAATATTAGGATCTGTAAGCATCATTCACTGAATTTAGGTTTCAGTACTAGGAAACAGTTATGTATTTCAGGTGGATGAATATTTCTGAGAATAATCTTGTGAAATGTTAATTATAAATCCACTTACATGAATATGATTGAATTTAGGGAGTGTATATAAGACACATATATTTCATATTTTGAAAAATCTGTAGAGTGTATATATATATATATATATATATATATATATATATATATATACACACACACACACACACAAACCACACACACAGACATTAAAATGTAGCAATATATTTGTCAATCGATATTCATCATGAAATATATATCATCCACAGATGCAAAAAAATTTATTTTACTAAACATGGTTTTATGTATAATGTTGTTCTTTTAGGAAGCTCACCCATAGGTTGAATTTTCAGTTCCAACAGCATTTAGGAGGAGGGATCTCTTCTCACAATTTATATCTGCCAAGTCAGCCACCTCACAAAAATATATGTGTGATTACTGTAGTATTCAATATGTGCATATAAAAATACATGTGCTGAAAAGGATACAGAGAAAAGGAGACAGGAATTCACATATTTGTTAACTTTAAAAACACATGGAGGACTATTTAAACTAAAATTTGACTAGATTTATAACACCTACCCTTTAACATGCAAAAGGCAATTCCAAATATATACCATGCCTCCTCTGAACGGTTTCTATTTCTATTCTGTTTGGGTTGTTTTTCTCCATCATATTAGAATTACTAGTCAGAGTCTAGTAGCATATGCGTCAGTGTCAGGGATTCAGTATTTCGAATGCAAAATAGGAAAATGAATTCAATGTGTATGCAAACATATGCTACAAAAAAATCTTCCCACTCTCATCCAGAACAATGCCTTGACATTTTCTTTGGCCCATGTAAGACACAATTAGAGGAGTAGAATTAGAAAATCTGTGAATACATATCTGGAATGGAAAATGCTCAGGAGTTCACAACCTTGAAGGTGGTAGAGGAGTTTCCAAAAGTAAGGGACAGGGTAAACACTCCACAAACATGGAGCTTTCCTGGACTAAAGACTTCTTGAGAAACTGCCTCTGAGGTTGGGCACTTCAAATATATGTTGTTGTCAGGAGCTTTAGGTTAATTTCTAATGAGACCAAAAAATTGGGTCTGCATCTATGTGACCTGGAAGAGGTTGTTTTTTATTTTCCAAGGAACATGAGGCAGCATTGCTGATTTCTCTCTTTGTAGGTAAACTGTGGCCATTGGGGGCTAAGTGTCTCCCAGTTTGGACTGTGAGGCCAGTTGGTCATCCTCCAGTTTTCGTGGTGGTTTCTGCTGCTGCACTGGGAGTTTGGTATTTGCTTCATGAAATACAAGGGTTTCAACTGGGACACAGTACTGGAGGGAGTTCTTTCAAATGTGGTGGTTCAGGGAGTGCAGAAGAATGCACCAACCCAGGCTTCTATCCCACATGCTTGCCCCCTTGACCATAGCAACCTGATTCTGAACATTGCCCTGTAAAATCTCCATATAACAAGATGTCTTTACATATAAGGGTCTGCAGGCTGCACAATGTCAGTCAATAGCCATTTGGAAGCCAATGGGAGATCCACATGGCCCAAACACAGATGTTTTATCACACACCTGCACAACACTGCTCTTGGCCCACTAATCAGGAGGGTCCAACTTACTGGCATCTCTGTTCTACACCATTCTCATGAAACCAAGTCAATCAAGGAACTGTCTGGTACACTCAAGATCAACAACAGGAGATCCAAAGTTACTCCAGTGCCATCTGGTCATTGGAATTTTAAAAATGTCATAATAATTATATAGCCATTTTTCAAGGATGAAGTTGGAAGCACTGTGGGTTTCAATTTATTCAGGAACAATTAAATGTTGAGAAAGCTCATTTCAATGAAAGTTCTGGAGAACTCTCAGAGGAAAGTCTTTCCAAAGAGTGGCCAAAAGGTCATATAAAGCTAGGCCCACTGAGGTCTACAATGTGAGGTCCATGTGTGTTTTGACTCTCAAGTATGGCTGCCAAGTCTTTCAGTATGAAATCTTGTGATATCCTTGCTGAGATTTCCAGTGCTCTGTGGAAAGCCACCCTGGTCTAAGATCTCAGTTTCCAAGGGCGATTCTCATGCGTGGCCTCCTAAAATCCCAACACAATTCATGGCAATACTTCTCTGAGATCAGTTGCAGACCTCAGTCTCTAAGGGGAATCACACCAGAGTTCAAGCCCAGGTTGACCCAGTCATCTCTTCCAACCACCACACAAATGACCACAATTAAAACCAAAACACTCCCACATGGCCCTCATTCTCTTTCAAATAGACACTCATCATCATCTCTTGCTGGAAGTTTCCATGAGGGGCGCAGCCCAAGACAGTGTCCAAAATATGCTCCCTTGCCACTCATTTGCCTAAAGTCCGGGTGGCCTGGAAACCCTTCCTGTGAACCAGGAGTGATCAAATAGACCTGCTGTTAATACTGCTCTGATTCTATATTTTGAGGGCTACTGACTGTCATGTATAGATTCTTCATGTAATTTCGAGTAATGAGAAATCACAAGCACCTATGGGCTAGCCTCTGCAGGGCTTTGAAGAATTCATTTGACCCAAAGGATCACTATTCTTACTTGATGGAGGTCAGGAACCTGACAGAGGTAGGCAAGAGACTTCATCCACAAAGACTGATTTTTTACCATTTTTGTTTTGGATACACACATGGGATCTTTCTTTAGATCCTTGAGTTGCTGAGAATCTAAGCCACAGCCTCACACAAGGCCAAGAGGCAGATTCAGACACATCCCTATCCTAAGCAATTAAACAAAGAGCCACAGGTGATGCCCATGTATTTTCATTTCAAAACAGTTTTCTTCAGGCTTCCCAAATGGGTGGTCTGAGGCAAAGACCTTACTGACATTCAGGACAACAGAATAATAGGTAAGCAAAAGGCCAAAAGCAGGGTTTCTCCACTGAGACATTACTGGTCACACTTATATCTGAGTTTTCTGATGCTCCCATTCCCTTCAGCTATCCAGTACATGGCCATGTCACAGAGCTTGGAGGTGGTACATATCTTGGACACAAATCCATGAGCCTATTTTGGAGGGTGGCCAGAATTCAGGAAGAAAACAGTGACTTAGAAAGATAGTAGGTGTTCCCATCCATAAGACAAGCCACAGTCCATTCACAAATCGGGCATTATGAATGTTGGGAAGCTTTCTACTAGACAGGACACATCCTTGATGCATTCTCTTTTCTAATGTCTTCAACCATGGACATAGTGGGATATATAGACAAAGAAACACTCGCCTTGTCAAACGACCTACTGTAAAGAGTCCACTCCAAACCAAACAAACCGCCTTTCCTATCTATTCTCAGAAAATGAGACAGAACCACAAACTCACACCAACACAAAAAGGCACCTCCTTCCCCTAAGTAAGTCTGTGACTATACAGAGTGTCCTCTGACTGCTGGGCCATACTATGTTACGCAAAACTGGCCTGTCCTGTCAGAGATCTGTTCTCCTTGGCCAACTCAGTGAAGTTGTGAAAAGCCAGGGGTGAGCCACTACCTGCTTTCTCAGGAAGGGCCCCTCTTCAGAGCTTTTCTTGCATTTGGCCATCCTCACATCAGCAGGTACCAAGAAGGACTGACTCTCTCCTTGGTAAATCCAAATAAGTGAGACCACTGGGACTGGGACTGGGACTGGCTCTGGATCCCAAGTTTAGAAAGTTCCATCACCAAGGAAGTGAGGTAGGTCACTTGCTTCAGGAACTGAATAAGGTCACTGCCTTGGCAACCATTTTGTCCTAAAAGATGCTTCCAAGGGTCCCATGAGATGGAAGCTGCCCCTACTTCCTGTGACATTTTCATAAGTTAGAATGGTATATCAACCATAGGTACTGGGGAACAGCTCTCCACACTGTCCTCGTTTGGTCCATCTTCTCTACATGAAGAAGAGAGAGGCTGATTCTGACACATTCCTTTATCCTGACCATGTTGATTGCCATGGAAGATGACTTTTGCTATCTCAGGTCCTTCATAGCATCATACATCTTCTCCAGGGATTATTTCTGCATGGACCTTTGAGGTTCTCTGCAGGTGGAAGATCCCTACATTCCTGTATTGTAAGACCAACTCTGTCTCTGCTCTTCTGTAAAGTTAGATTGAAGAACAGTGTATGGTTAGGGTTAATAACATAATCAATATAGGTTAGCAATCATTCCGCAGGATGAATAATGTAATTGGGTACCTGCGATATTTACAAGAATATATAGGTGAAATATAAGTATGGAAACAGAAATCTAGGGAAGATTTGAATCCCAGGAGGGCATTGGGCCCTTGAGTGGGATACTTAGCTTTGAATTATGTTCTGCACATATATTTCAGATAAATCGATATAAAATGGCATAGGACGTTGTACCTTGGAATGATTGAATAAAGAAAGAACATCCAGTCAAAAAGGGATTGTTGCTAGGATTAGGAAGAGAGTCGGTAGGTTTAGGAAGAAGATTGAGTATAGGATTTGGACAAAAAGTTCTTTAGCAATAGGGTTTCGGGTAGAGATTGAATATAAATGTCAGCACATGTGAAGAGTCTGTCACAATGATGAACTGGGGAAAAAAGTAGGAAAGCAGAAATCAATGGAGTTTAGGAAACCAGGAAAATTATACAATGAGTGATAGGTTTAGACATTTACCACAGGGTTGAGATTGAAAATGTAATCTTAGGAAGAAACACATATGTAGTCACCAATATGATTGACATTTGAGAGCATTAGGCAACCTGGACATGGATGTTTTTAGTAATCCATGTTCACTTTCCATTTAGGCTTTGGGACAATCATAAGTGTGACCTTTTCTATTTTTTGTCCAGAATATTACTGGGATAAACTGTATATGTAGATCAGTTTACATGAGTATTTCTTCCACCATTTCTAGGAACAATATTTTGTAGATATACAAATTATTATTGGGGGTACACAGAAGTGTACCCTCTGTCTATCAATATAGAGGTAATGCATAAATAGACCATACGGTGAATAAATAATATAACTTATTCCACTTTTAATATTGGATTGAATTGATATCTGAATGTATACAAAAAATCTTATATTGATATACAATCATTCATTCCAACCAGTCTTACAACTAATGGTAATATTAGGGTTATGGTTTATCATGACGGGTGTGTAAGTTTTGCTTCAAAATTGATAATGGAAATCGAAAATAATGTGTTTGGAAAGAAGTCTCATGAAAAGAGTAGTCAAGCAACATGGAGGAATACATGTGTTCTGAAGCAGGAAGTGATTGAAAGTAAAACAAATGCGTATAAATTTGCTAAATTGTGGATAAAATATACATTCTATGATGTGCGTAAACTGGAGAAATAGTAATGTACCAGTGTTGAATAAAAATGAATGTCAAAATACACATTATATCCCATAGGAATCTTCTTACATTGATGTTAATCTGGGTCAGTTACTGTAGAAATATTAGAATTTTTTTGGTGTTATAATACAATTTATTTTAGCACTAGCATGCCACAGAATGTAGAGGAAAGAGCAATGGATTTTTAGTTATAGCACTAATAATCTAACATTTAATGACTATTTTGCGGAGTCTAGAAATTACATAAGGCTATGCAAGATAACTTTTCTATTTAACATTCATAAAAACTTGGAATTTTGGTAATATTTCTCCTTTTTTATTTTTTATTTTTTCAGTTGTTGATAGACCTTCATTTTATTTATTTGTTTGTGGTGCTGAGAATATAACCCAGTGCCTCACACATGCTAGACAAGCATGTTAACACTGAGCCACAAACCCAGCCCCTCCACTTTTATCTTATCATCAAACACTCCTCTCCCTCTTCTTTACTCACTTTCTTCCTCATTTTCCCCCTTCTCTCTTTTCCTTTTTCATTTTCCCTGCATATGTATTTTTCTCTCATGTCATTACAAATAGTAGTATGCTATGAAATTTACATTTAAGACTGTTTTTTATTGTCATGGTTTTTTCTCGAGAAAATTTAAAAATTATAATTACCTGACAGATATATTACAATACATTTATTATACATATGTATCTATATGCATGCATATGTATTATATATATATATATATATATATATATATATATATATATATATATATATATATATATATATATACACACACATATATATTTAAAAGTACTTTGATTAGCCTGTTAGAAAAAATATAGACGAAGTCTTTCTTAATTCTCAAGTCTTGAGAATTAAAATCTTACAGTGAAAATCAAATAAACATATTTAAGTAAACAGGTATCATTCTTATTTATCAATACTGATAATTTAAGGTTTTATATTACATTAAGCTGTAATATGGCATATTAACTCTTATGAATTAGAGAAATTTTTTTTGAACAACCTATTATTTAAGGACCATATGCACTGACATTTTAAATGACTTTCTTGTGATTTCAATTTCTATCAATTGCATATTTATTGCCAAATACTCATTTTAGTAATTTTCATATTAATAATTGATATAAAGTCAATTGTTTAATTCTTCTTGTAAGTAGTTACTTATACAGTAGGGACAGTATTAATAATTCTAAATCTTTATAAGAAAAATGGTACAAAGATATTTTCATGCAAAATTAAGAATAATTGCATGCTCTAAATTTTTGATTGTTGATACATATAATAAAGAGCTTTTGATGAGTCTCTTTTCCAGTAAAACATAAAATGCAAAGATATAGTTGGATATGTATGTCCAAATAAACATACGGAAAAATACACATAATCAGCTAAAAACTGGTACAATCCAACACATTGCACCAACTTATCAGATGAGGTAGTATTCTGGAAGAATAGCCTAAGACTAGACCTGGTACATGACAAAATATTCACGAAAAAAATGAAATATGAAAAATATAGGAAATGCTATGAATTTTTCAAGAAGGTAGGTGGATTATGTTTTAATCTCAATTATGTGCATTTTCAAAAGTCAGTTTTCTGGTTAAATAAATTTGTGATAGTTACAACTACACAAAACAAAGTTTCTGCTTAGCAAAAGGAATGCATCTCAACCCTTTTTTAGTTGATTTCTTCCCACTCAATTTTAAATCTTTATTTATTTTTTGTTTGTTCAAAACATTACAAAGCTCACGATATATCTTCTTTCATACATTTGACTCAATTGGGTTATGAACTCTCAATTTTCCTCAAATATGAGTTGCAGAATCACATCGGTTACATATTCACATTTTTACATAATGTCATATTAGTGACTGTTGTTTTCTGCTACATTTCCTATCCCCTACTATCCTCCCTCCCCTTCCCTCCCATCTTCTCTCTCCACCTCATCTTCCATTGTTCAATTCTCTCCCTTGTCCCCCCCATTCCCTTCACAACCTCTTATATGTAATTTTGTTTAACATTGAGGGTCTCCTACTATTCCCGTACGCTTTCCCTTTTCTTTCCCTTTCTCTCCCCCCACTCGTCTTTGTTTTATGTTAATCTATTCCTGATGCTCTTCCTCCCTGTTCTATACTTAGTTGCTCTCTTTATATCAAAGAAGACATTTGACATTTGTTTTTTAAAGATTGGCTAGCTTCTCTTAGCATAATCTGCTCTAATGACATCCATTTCCCTGCAAATTCTATGATTTTGTCATTTTTTAGTGCTGCGTAATACTCTATTGTGTATGGATGCCACATTTTTTTTTATCCATTCTTCTATTGAAGGACATCTAGGTTGATTCCACAGTCTACGTATTGTGAATTGTGCCACTATGTTCATTGATGTGCCAGTATCCCTATAGTACGCTCTTTTAAGATCCTCAGGGAATAGTCCGAGAAGGGCGATAGCTGGTTCAAATGGTGGATCCATTACCAGCGTTCCCAGAAATCTCCATACTGCTTTCCAAGTTGGCCTCACCAATTTACAGTCCCACCAGCAGTGTACAAGTGTACCCTTTTTCCCACATCCTCGTCAACACTTGTTGTTGTTTGACTTCATAATAGCTGCCAATCATACTGGAGTGAGATGGTATCTCTGGGTGGTTTTGATTTGCATTTCTCTGACTGCTAGAGATTGTGAGCATTCTTTCATGTACTTGTTGATTGATTGTATGTCCTCCTCTGTGAAGTGTCTGTTCAGGTCCTTGGCCAATTTGTTGATTACGTTATTTGTTATCTTATTGTTTAATATTTTTGAATTCTTTGTATATTCTGTATATTAGGGCTCTATCTGAAGTGTGAGGGGTAAAAATTTGTTTCCAGAATGTAGGCTCTCGAATTACCAATCTTATTGTTTCTCCTACTGAGAAAAAACTTTTTAGTTTAAGTAAGTCCAATTTTTTTATTCTTGGTATTAACTCTTGGGCTATGGGTGTCCTATTAAGGAATAGTATACCCCACAGTATGTAGATCATAGAAAACTTTTTCTTCTATGAGATGCAGTGTCTCTGATTTTGTATCTAGCTCCTTGATCCATTTTCAGTTAACATTTGTGCAAGGTGAGAGAAAGGCATTCAGTTTCATTTTGTTGCATATGGATTTCCAATTTTCACAGCACCATTTGTTGAAGATGCTATCCTTCCTCCATTGCATGCTTTTAGCCACTTTATCAAATATAAGAAAGTTGTAATTCTGGACTGCTTTCAGTGTCCTCTATTGTGTACCATTTGTCCACCAGTCTGTTTTGGTACCAGTACCATGCTATTTTTGTTACTATTGCTTTGTAGTACAGATTGAACTCTGGTATCGCTATACATCCAGATTCACAATTCCTGCTTAGAGTTGATTTTGCTATTCTGGGTCTTTTGTTTTTCCATATGAATTTCATGATTGCTTTATCTTTTTACAAGAAATGCTGTTGGGATTTTGATTGGCATCACATTAAACTTGTAGAGAACTTTGGGTAATATCGCCATTTGGATGATGTTAGTTCTGCCTATCCATGAACAGGGTACATTTTTCCATCTTCTAAGATCTTCTATTTCTCTCTTTAGGGTTCTGTAGTTTTCATTATATAAATCTTTCACCTCTTTTGTTAGGTTCATTCTCAAGTATCTTATTTTATTTGAGGATATTGTGAATGGAGTGATTTTCCTCATTTCCATTTCAGAAGTTTTGTTGCTGATATACAGGAATGTCTTTGATGTATGCATGTTGATTTTATATCCTGCCACTTTGCTGAATTCATTCATTAACTCTAGCCATTTCTTTGTAGACCCTTTTGGGTGTGTTGAATATATTATCATGTCATCTGCAAATAGCGATAATTTAAATCTTTCATTTCCTATTTTTATGCCTTTAATTTCTTTTGTCTGTCTAATTGCTCTGGCTAGTATTTCAAGAACTAAATTGAATAGAAGTGATGATAGAGGACATCCCTTTCTCGTTCAAGATTTTTAGAGGGAATTCCTTCAGTTTTTCTCCATTTAGGATGATGCTAGCCTGAGTTTTAGCATATATAGCTTTACAATGTTTAGGTAAGTTCCTGTTACCCCTACTTTTTCTAGTGTTTTGAACATAGAGGGATGCTGTACTTTCTCAAATGCTATTTCTGCATCTATCGAGATAATCATATGGTTCTTGTCTTTCATTCTATTGATGTGGTGAATGGCATTTATTGATTTCCATATATTGAACTAGCCTTGCATCCCAGGGATGAATCCTACTTGATCATGGTACACAATTTTTTGATAGGCTTTTGTATTTGATTCGCCAGGATTTTATTGAGAATTTTTGCATCCAAGTTCAATAGAGATATTGGTCTATAGTTTTCTTTCTTTGAAGTGTCTTTGTCTGGTTTTGGGATCAGGGTGATATTGGCCTCATAGAATGAATTTGGAAGACTTCCTTCTTTTTCTATTTCTTGAAATAGCTTGAAAAGTATTGGTATTAATTCCTTTTTGAAGGTTTTGTAGATCTCTGCTGTATACCCATTCGGTCCATGGCTTTTTTTGGTTGGTAGTATTTTGATGGCTTCTTCTATTTCTTCCTTTGTTATTGGTCTGTTTAAATTGTGTGTGTCTTCCTGACTCAGTCTGGGCAGATCACATGACTTAAGAAGTTTATTGATATCTTCACTATCATCTATTTTATTGGAACATAGGGTTTCCATATACTTTCTAATTATCTTCTTATTTCTGTAGTGTCTGTTGTGATATTGCCTTTTTCATCCCGTATGTTAGTAATTTGAGTTCTCTCTTTTCTTCTCTTCCTTAGCATGGCTAAGGGCCTGTAAATCTTATTTATTTTTTCAAAGAACCAACTTTTAGTTTTATCAATATTTTCAATGTTTTTTTTTTGTTTGTTTCAATTTCGTCTCTGCTTAGTTTCAGCTCCGGGTCATTGGCAGGCAGGGGGTCTCCAACCGCCCAGTCACGCTTGCAGCAGGTGGGCTGTCGCTGGCGGGTGGGTGATCTCAAGCCACCTAGTGGTGTGGCTGGTCGCTGGCAGGCGGGTGTTCTCCAGCCGTCCAGTCACGCAGGCAGAGGGTGGAGTGTTGCCTGCGGGCCTGCAGTCTCCAGCCGCCCAGTCACAAAAGCATTGCCTCTAGTCCCCTGGTTTCCCCTGCTAGTCCTGATTTCTCCTGCTAGACCAGATTTCCCCTGAGTGATGCCTCTCGGCAGTTCAAACTGTACTCTGGGCCTGCCATTTGTTGGGTGTGGAGGGTGTCTATTGGGAACCCAGACAATCTATTGTTTTGATTTTTTCTGCTTACCCCTCCCCCAGTGCTGGCTAGACACGTTTCGTTTTCGCCACTGATGGGAGGGGGAGTTGAAAGTCAGGTGTCTCTAGTTTTAAGTGCGAATTTATGCAGGCTTGCTCTGATAATCCCTCCCCAAGGAAGCCTAGGAGATATTTTATGCGAATTCCCCACTGTACTGGAGATGAGCTGACTAACACACACCTGTTTTATTGTTGCAATCTGTTGGAGAGTGGCGGTGGTTACTTCAGCTCTTCAAGATGGTGGCCGCTGGTTTCCTTGGTGGAGTTTCCTTTGGGGGAATAGAACTTTACCACTTCCTTCTCCGTCTGAAATCCCGAACTTAGGCGGCGGCTAAGTGCGGTCTCAGCTGGCAGGATTCCACAGAATCCACAGCAACATTTCTCCCTGCTTGAAGGTCGCTTCTCGGTGGTGCCCAGCCATCTGTAACAGCGGGCCTGGCCGCACGATTCAATCAGCCCAGATCTCGGGTCACACAGATGGCTTTTGGGAACCCCGGCTCTCTATTGATTTGATTTTTTTCAGCTTGCCCCTCCCCCAGCACTGGCTAGACAGGTTTCATTTTTGCCGCTGATGGGAGGGGGAGTTGAAGGTCAGGTGCCTCTAGTTTTCCCCCATCTCTATGCAGGCTCGCTATGATAATCTATACCCCGGAAAGCCTAGGAGAGATTTTATGTGAATTCCCCAAAGTATCAGAGATGAGCTGAGTAACACACACCTGTTTTATTGTTGCAATATGTAGGAGAGTGGCTGTGGTTACTTCAGATCTCCAAGATGGTGGCCATTGGTTTCCATTGAGGAGTTTCCCTTGTGGGTTATAGAACTGTAGTGCTTCCTTCCCCGTCTGAAATCCTGAACTCAGCCCAGGGCTCATTGGGGGCTCTACTGGCAGGATTCTACAGAATGTGCATCAACGTTTCTCCCTGTTTATTGGTCGCATCTCAGTGGTGCCCTGCCGTCTGTAGCCATTGGGCGGGCCACAAGGATCAGTCAGACCGGATCTCCGGTCGCACATTTGGCTCGTGTTTGAGACACAATTACCGGTCCTCGGTTCTAGAAATACTTCTTCCAGGTTTCAGTGCACCCCCATTTTGCTGTAAGTTACTAAGAGATAGTTTTTTGTCGTTCTGACTCGTTATTACCTGTGCAGTGGCACAGTACACTGGGTGTGATGAACTCTATTCACAGCCATCTTCCAATGACGAAATATTATGATTTGTATGCACCATTTACTGAAGTTAGTTTTCAGTATTAGGAAACAAATATGTATTTAAGGTGGATGAATATTTTTGAGAATAATCTTGTGAAAAGTTGATTATAAATCCACATGCATGAATAAGAATGATTTTAGGGAGTATATAATAAGACACATATACTTCATATTTTGAACAATCTGGAGAGTATATGTATATATATATATATATATATATATATATATATATATATATATATATATACACACACACACACACATATATATATACACACACACACAAACACACACACACACAGACATTAAAAAGTAGAAATATATATGCCAATCGCAATTCAAAATGAAATATATATCATCCACATATCCAAAAAAATACATTTAATTGAAATTGGATTTATGTATAATGTTGTTCAACTAGGAAGCTCAACATAGGTTGATTTTTCAGTTCCAACAGCGTTTAGGAGGAGTGACCTCTTCTCACAATTTGTATCTGCCAAGTCAGCCACCTCAGAAGAATGTACGTGTAATGTCAGGTAGGATTCTATATGTGCACATAAAAATACATGTGCTGAATAGGCTACAGAGAAAGGGAGACAGGAATTCACATATTTGTTGACTTTAAAAACACATGGAAACTATTTCAAAAAACATTGACTATATTTATAACTCATACCCTATATAATGCGAAAGGGAAGTCCAACTATACACCACGGCTTCTCTAAACTGATTGTATTTCTATTCTGTTAGGGTTACTATTCTCCATCATATTAGGATTAGTAGTCAGAGTCTAGTAGGGTATGGGTTAGTGTCAGAGATTCATTATTTTGAATGGAAAATAGGAAAATAAACCCAATGTGTTTGAAAATATTTGTTACACAAAAATCTTTCCACTCTCATCCAGAACAATGCCTTGATATTACCCTCGCCCAAAGTATTGCACAATTAGAGGAGAAGAGTTAGAAAATCTGTGAATACATATCTGGAATGGAATATGCTCAGGAGTTCACAACCTTGTAGGTTGTAGAGGAGTTTCCAAATGAAAGGGACAGGGCAAACACTCCACAAACATGGAGCTCTGCAGGCCTAAATACTTCTTGAGAAACTGCCTCTGAGTTTGGGCACTGGAAATATGTGTTGTTGTCAGGAGCTTTAGCTTCCTTTGTAGTGAGAGCATCAAAACTGGGTCTGCATCTTTGTGACCTGGAGGACATGGTATCTTATTTTCCAATGAACATGAGGTAGCAGTGCTGAATTCTCTCTTTGTAGGTAAACTGTGGCAACCTGGGGCAAATTTTCTCTCCGTGTGGACTGTGAATCCATTTGGTCGTCCTCTACTTTTTCTGGTGTTTCTTGCTGCTGCAATGGGAGTTCGGTATTTCCTTCACGAAATACAAGAATTTCAACTGGGACACAGTGCTGGAGGGAGTAGTCACATGTGGTGGGTCAGGGTCTGCAGGGGAATGCACCAATTAGGCTTCTATTCCACATAGGTTGCCCTCTTGACCATAGCAACCTGATTCTGAACATTGCCCTGAAACCTCTCCATATAATAAGAAGCCATTACATATAAGGGTCTGCTGGTTACACCATGTCAGTCACAAGCCATTTGGAAGCAAATGGCAAATCCACATGGCCCCAACACAGATGTTCTATCACACAACTGCCCACCAGTGCTCTAGGCCCGCTAATCAGCAGGCTCCAACTTACTGGCATCTCTGTTGTACACCATTTTCATGAAACCCAGTCAATAAACGCACTGTCTGGAATACTCATGATAAGAAACTGGACATCAAAGATTCTCTAGTGCCACCTGTTCATGAAAATTTCAAAAATTCCATGATATTTATCTAGCCAATTTTCAAAGATGAAGTCGGAGGCACTATGATTTTCAATTCATTCAGGAACCATTAAATGTTGAGGAAGCTCATTTCAATGAAAGCTCTGGAGAACACTCACAGGCAAGTCTTCCCAAAGAGTGGCCAAAAGGGCACATGAAGCCAGGCCCATTGAGGTCTAAAATGTGAGATCCATGTGTGTTTTGACTCTCAACTGTGGCTGCCAAGTCTTTCAGAATAAAATCATGTGATATCCTGGCTGAGATTCCCCGTGCCTTGTGGAAATCTTTCCTGGGCACAAATCTCAGATTCTAAGGGCGACTCTCATGCATGGCCTCCTAAAATCCCAACACAACTCATGGCAATACTTCTCTGAGACAAGTTCCAGAACTCAGTCTCTAAGGGGAATCACACCAGAGTTCAAGCCCAGGTGGAGCCAGTCATCTTTTCCAACTGTCAAACTATTTACCACAATTAAAACCAAAACACTTTCACATGGCCCTCATCTTCTTCCATATATACACTCATTATAACCTCTGGATGGAGGTTTCCATGAGGGGCACAGCCCAAGACTGTGTCCAAAATAAGCTCCCTTCCCCCTCATTTGCCTAAAGTCAGGTGGCCTGAAACCTTCTTGTGAACCAGGAGTGATCAATTAGGCCTGCCGTTAATACTGCTCTGCTTCTTCAATTTGAGGACTACTGACTGTGGGGTTTAGATTCTTTATGTGAATTGGAATCATGAGAAAACCCAAGCACCTATGGACTTGCCTCTGCAGGTTTTGAGGAACTCATTTGACTCAAAGAATCCCTATTTTCACTTGATGGAGGTCATGAACCTTACAGAGGAATGCGAGAAACTTCAGCCACAATGACTGCTCTTTTGGCCATTTTGGTTTTGGATGAACTCATGGGATCCATCAGGTTCTCAGAATCTAACAACAGCCTCACACAGGGCCAAGAGGCTGATTCAGACACATCCATTTCCGATGCAAATAAGCAAAGAGCCACAGGTGATGCCCATTCATTTCCATGTGAAAACAGTTTTCTTCAGGCTTCACAAAGGAGTGGCCTGAGGTAAAGACCTTCCTGAAATTCAGGGCAACAGAACAATAGGTAAGCAAGGGCCCAAAGCAGGGTTTCTCCACTGAGACTTTCCTGGTCAAACTGATATCTAAATTTTCTGAGATGCTTGACATTCCCTTTATCTATCCAGTACATGGCCATATCACATAGCTTTTAGGTGGTACATATCTTGGACACAAACCATGAGCCTATTCTGGAAAGTGTCGTGAATTCAGGAAGAAAACAGGAACTTAGGAAGATAGCATGTGTTTCTCTTTGATAAGGCAAGCAGTATTCCATTCATAAATTGGGCAGGATGAATGATTGGAAGCATTCTACTAGACAGGACACATCCATTGATGCATTCTCTTTTCTAATGTCTACAATCACGGACAGAGTTGGATACACAGACATAGAAGCACTCGCCTTGTCAAACGACTTACTAGAAACTTTCCATGCCAACCCAAACAAACAGCCTTTCCTACCTATTCTCAGAAAATGAGACAAAACCACGAACACACACCCACACCCACACCCATAAGGCACCTCCATTTCCCAAGTAGGTCTCTGAGGTCCGGAGTGTCCTCTGAATAGTGGGACATAATATATTCCCCTAAAATGGCCTGTCCTGTCTCACATCTGGTCTCCTTGGCCAACTCTGTGAAGTCATCAGGAGCCATGGGTGAGCCACTACCTGCTTTCTCAGGAAAGGCCCCTCTTCAGAGCTTTCCTGGCATTTGGCCATCCTCACATCAGTAGGTACTAAGAAATACTGACTCTGTCCTTGGTAAATTGAAACAAGTGAGCCTATTGGGACTGGGACTGTGACTGGCTCTGGGTGCCTGTCTTCCTGGATCCAAAGTTCAGAGAGTTCCATCACAAATGAAGTTAGGTAGGTCACTTCCTTCAGGAACTGAATGAAGTCACTGCCTTGGAAACCACTTTGTCCTAACAGTTGCTTCCAAGGTTCCCATGAGATGGAGGCTGCCCCTACTTCCTGTGACACTTTCACAAGTTCGAATGGTATATCAACCATTAGCACCCGGGAACAGTTCTCCACACAGGCCTGGTTTGGTCCATCTTCTCTACGTTAAGAGGATAGAGGCTGATTCAGACACATCCCTTCACCCTGACCAGGTTGTTTGCCATGGAAGATGACTCTTGCTCTCTCAGGTCCTTCAAAGCTGCCTACATCTTCTCCAGGGATCATTTCTGCATGGACCTTTGATATTCTCAGCAGGTGGAAGATCTCCTACATTCCTGTATTGTAAGACCAACTCTGTTCCTCCTCTTCTGTAAAGTTAGATTGAGAGAACAGTGTATGTTTAAGGTTAATAACATGTTCGATTTGGGATAGGAATCTCTCTGCCGGAAGAATAATGGTATTGGGAACCTGTGATGTTTACAAGAATATATAGGTGAAATATAAGTATGAAAACAGAAATCTAGATAAGATTTGAATCCAAGAAGGGCATTGGGCCCTTGAGTGGGATTCTTAGGTTTGAATTATGTTCTGCACATGTGTCTCAGATAAATTGATATACCATGGCAGAGGACCATATACCTTGGATGATTGATTGTTGAAGAGAACATCGAGTCAAAAAGGGATAGTCAGTAGGATTAGGAAGATAGTAGGTTTAGAAAGAAGAGTTAATATAGGATTTGGACCAAAAGTTCTTCAGCAATAGGGTTTTGGGTAGAGAGTGAAGGTAAATGTCAGGATATGTGAAGTGTCAGTCACAATGATGAATTGGGAAAAATATGTAGAAAAGCAGATATCAATAGAGATATTAGGAAATCAGGCACTGTCTGGTACACTCATGATCAGCAACAGGACATCCAAAGGTTCTTCAGTACCACCTGGTCATTGGAATTTCAAAAATTTCATTGTATTTATCTAGCCAATTTTCAAAGATGATGTTGGATGTATTGTGGGTTTCAATTCATTTAGGAAGCTTATATTAATGAACGCTCTGGAGAACTCTCACAGGCATGTCTTCCCAAAGAGTGGCCAAAATGTCACATGAAGCCAGCCCCATTGAGGTCTACAATGTGAGGTTAATGTATCTTTTGACTCTCAACTATGGCTGCCAAGTCTTTCAGAATAAAATCATGTGATACCATGGCTGAGATTCCCAGTGCTCTGTGGAAAGCCACCTGGGACTAGGTCACCAATACCATCTTTCTCAGGAAAGGCCCCTCTTCAGATCTCTTCTGGCATTTTACAATCCTCATATCAGTAGGTACCAAGAAAAACTGACTCTGTCCTTGGCAAATCCAAACAAGTGAGCCCACTGGAATGGGACTGGGACTGGCTCTGGGTGCCTGGCTTCCTGGATCCCAAGTTCAGACATTTCCATCACCAAGGAAGTGAGGTGAGATCACTTCCTTCAGGAACTGAAGGAGGTCCCTGCCTTGGCAACCATTTTGTCCTTACAGTTGCTTCCAAGCGTCCCATGAGATAGAGGCTGCCCCTACTTCCTGTGACACTTTCACAAGATAGAATGGTATATCATCCATAGGCACCTGGAAACAGCTCTCCACACAGGCATGGCATGATCAATCTTCTCTACATTAAGAAAGGAGAGGCTGATTCAGACACATCCTTTCATACTGACCAGGTTGTTTGCCATGGAAGATGACCTTTGCTCTTTTAGGTCCTTCATAGCTGCGTGCAACTTCTCCAGGGTATCATTTCTGCATGGATCTTTGATGTTCTCAGCAGGTGGAAGGTAACCTACATTACTGTATTGTAAGACAAACTTTGTACTGGCTCTTCTGTAAAGTTAGTTTGAGGGAACAGTGTATAGTTAGGGTAATAACAGGTTCGATTTGGGTTAGGAATAATACTGAGGAATGAACAATGGTATTGGGAACTTGAGATATTTACAAAAATATATAGGTGAAATATAAGTATGAAAACAGAAATCTAGATAAGATTTGAATCTAAGAAGGGCATTGGACTGTTGATTGAGATACTTAGCTTTTAATTATGTTGTGCACAGATGTCTCAGATAAATCGATATACAATGAAATAGGACCTTGTACCTTGGATGATTGATTGTCGAAGAGATCATTCAGTCAAAAAGGGATAGTCAGTAGTATTAGGAAGATAGTCGGTAGGTTTAGAAAAAAGAGTGAGTATAGGATGTGGACCAAAAGTTCTTTAGCAATAGGCATTCGGATCGAGAGTGAATGTAAATGTCAGCACATGTGAAGAGTCAGTCACAATGATGAACTGGGTAAAATATGTAGGAAAGCAAATATCAATAGAGACATTAGGAAATCAGGCAAAGTATAAAGTGAGTGATAGGATTAGTCATTTTCAACAGGGTTGAGGTTGAATATATAATTTTAGGAAGAAACAAATATGTAGTCACCAATAGGATTGATTTTAGAGCATTAAGCAACCTGGACATGTATGTTTTAGTAATCCATGCTCACTTTTCATTTAGGTTTTGGTGAAAGTTTAAGAAAATATGTAATTGTCACTTCCTGTTTTTCTGTATGCTTAACAAAACACTGTTGAAATCTTGAGGACTGTTTGCTACACTTGTTCCCAGAATGTGCCGTCCCCAACTGCCAAACTGCAGAATGTACTCCCTCAACCCTTTGCACGCAAACTGCCCACTTGCTCTGACCCATCAAGAAACTTCCCTCCCTGCCCTCTCCAAGGAAAGCATATAAGCTCTGCTTAAGCTGTTCTCATTACTCTCTGCTCTATTCAGGTGAGCTCTGAGTCCCAGAATGCTGGACTCCCAATAAACCCTTTACTGTTGCATGAGACATTGTCATGGTGGTCTCTTCCTCTGACACTTGCCCGACCTTTAAATCTGGAGGCCCCAGCGATATCCTGCAGTGGTGGACGAAAGACAACCAACGGGCTCCTCTCAGGGTATGTAAGGCGCCTCTTTCTGGTTTCAGGTTTCAGGTTAGGGCTTGGCAAAATGGCTATTTGTGATGATCGTGAGCTCTCTCCGACGGTGGCTGACAGACGTGTCACAGAGCCACAGGCCAAGTCCCTTGGGGACCCCCAGAGACTCAGGAAATCAAAGAACAAAAGTCTCCTTGACTCAGTGACATTTTGTTTCGGTTTCGGTATTGCCAGCCTATCAGGTTTTGCCGGCTATTCAGTCCTGGTCTCAGTATTGGACGTCCATTACCTGTCTTTATTGTCTTTTTATGGTCTATATAGTGTGTCATTGCTTCACTGTTTGTGTATCTCTCATTATGGGACAGAGCACTTCAATGCCTCTGTCCCTAACCCTTGATTACTGGACCAAAGTGCGCTTAAGGACCCAGAATCTTTCTTTTTCTGTAAAACGCCGGACCCGGCAGACTCTCTGTGCCTCAGAATGACACACCTTTGGAGTTTAATGGCCCCCAGAAGGATGTTTCTACTTCTCACTAATTTGAAAAGTCAGAGATATTGTCTTTCAGCCGGGGCCACATAGCCATCCAGATCAACCGCCATGTATCTTAATTTGGCAGGACCTCTGCAAATCTCCTCCTCCATGGATGAAGCCTTTCTTTGTCCCTGCCCCCGCTCCTACTCCTTCCCCCACGATTTTATCTCTCAAACCCTCTGCTCCTCCTCCTCCACCCTCTGTTCTCCCTGAGTCTCAAGACTCTACTGGACTCTCCTCCCCCTTCTTATAACCTGCCCTCATCCCCGAACCCCCAACAACCTCTAAGTGATTCCCCTGCTGCTGACTCAGCCTCTTTGCAATTGGAGAAAGCTAGGCCAGCCCAGCATCCTCCAGATGACTCCCCTGCGGCACACATTGCCCCTCATTCCCTGGAGGAAGTTGGCCCGGCTAAAAGAACTCAAAGAACTCCCTGGCATTTTCACACCTGCCTACTTGGGTTGACTGCCAACAAATCCTAGGGACTCTCTACATGACAGAGGAACGAGAGAGAAACTCCTGGAAGCTAGAAAAAAATATCCTCGGACCAGATGGGCGACCAACAAAACTTTCCAACATTATCAAAGCTGGC
The DNA here is from genome assembly GCF_048772815.1 of Callospermophilus lateralis. Classification (NCBI taxonomy): domain Eukaryota; kingdom Metazoa; phylum Chordata; class Mammalia; order Rodentia; family Sciuridae; genus Callospermophilus; species Callospermophilus lateralis. The sequence continues at coordinate 977,293 of NW_027514383.1, read as the reverse complement.
TTTCCCTTGAACTGACCCAACTGGGACCCTAACACCTTTGAAGGTAGGGAGCATCTGTCCACTTATTGCCGGGCCGTAATAGTGGGTTTCCACGTGGTTGCTAGACGACCAACATATTTGGCCAAGGTAAGAGAGATTATTCAAGGGCCTGATGAATATGCCTCTATGTTTCTAGAGAGAATTATGGAGGCATATAGGAGATATAGTACTTTCGATCCTCAGGCAGAGGATCAAAAGGCATCTCTCATGATGGCCTTCATTGGGCAAGCTGCCCTGGATATTAAAAGAAATTTACACTACTTAGATGGATTATAAGATATGACTTTGAGAGATTTAGTCAGAGAAGCCGAGAAAGAATACTATAAGAGAGAAACAGAGCAAAAGAGAGGGAGAAAAGTGAGGATGAGAGACGCAAAAGACAGACTAAGGCATTGACTAAGGTCCTGGTCACAGCAATAAAAAGGCCAGAAATTAAGAAACAGGGAGACAGGAAGGGATACCTTGGCCCATGCCAGAGGCCACCCCGGGACTCAGATCAATGTGAATACTGTAAAGAAAAAGGACACTGTGCCAAAGTGTGCCCTAGAAAGAGACAGCCACACCAGCCAGTCATTCTGACTCTGGAGGATGACTAAAAAAGTCGGGGCTCAGATCCCTTCCCTGAGCTCAGGGTAACTTTTGAAGTGGAGGGGAGCCCAGTAAACTTTGAAGTGGATACAGGGGCAGTATACTCAGTCCTTAAGGCCCCACTGGGCCCTCTATCAAATAAAAGGTCTCTAGTTCAAAGGGATAACAGCAGTAAATATCGGACATAGACAAATAAGAGGATCTTGGACATGGGGAGAGGAAAAATCCATCACTCCTTCCTAGTAATCCCAAAATGCTTGGCCCCATAGATGGACAGAGATCTGCTCATCAAGCTCCAGGCCAAAACAAGTTTTAACCCCGAAGGCCCCAAAATGAAATATCTAAATCCTTCAGTAAATACTCCTATAGTCACGGCTTTAAATATGTCACTAGAAGATGAACCGCAAATCTTCACACCCCCCAAGACTGATCAAACAGGCAAGCTACCCCAGAAATGGATAATAGATTACAGAGATGCCTGGGCAAAATCTGCTGGGTTAGGCCTAGCCATGAAAGAACCTCCAATAACAGTGGAGTTAAAAGCCACAGCCTCCCCTATCAATGTCAAACAATATTCTCTGAACAAAAAAGCTAAAGATGCGATAAGGCCCCATATTCAGAAATGTCTGGCCTTAGATTCCTAAGGCCATGTCAATCAACCTGGAACACTCCCCTGCTACTAGTAAAAAAAGCCAGAAACTGGGGACTATCCCCCGTTCAAGACGTAAGAAAGATCTACAACAGTGTGCAGGACATTCACCCCACAGTACCTAGTCCGAAAAGTCTGCTTATCACTCTGAACCCTGAGCGGAAATGGTCTGCTGTTCTGGACTTAAAAGATGCTTTCTTTTGCTTGCCTCTGCATAAAGATAGTCAGTTGCAGTTTGCTTGCGTGTGGGTAGACCCAGAAACCGGAATGTCTGGTCAACTAACTTGGACTAGACTCCCACAGCAGTACAAAAACTCCCCAACTCTCTTTGATGAAGCCCTCCACAGAGATCTCAACAACTTCAGAACTACGCACCCCGAAGATACCCAGCTTCAATACCTGGATGACCTGCTACTGGCAGCCAACACCAAGGAAAACTGTGAGTCTGGGACCCAAGCACTATTATATGAGTTTGCTGAACTCAGGTATAGAGCTTCTGCCAAAAAGGCCCAAATTTGCTGGCATGAAGTAATCTTCCTGGGCTATTCCTTTAGAGGCAGTAAACGATGGCTCACTGAGTCCAGAAAAAAAATGGTTGTGCAGATACCACCCCCATCTAACAGCAGGCAACACAGAGAGTTTCTTGGGACTGCTGTGTTTTGCAGGTTATGGATTCCTGTGTTTGCATCCTTAACTTCTCCTTTATACCTGCTGTTAAAGAGAGATGCCCAATTCCAATGGACCCCTAAGCACCAGCAAGTTTTAGATAACATCTAAGGACCTGACACTGAACTCCTCAACTTCACTGAGCCAAGGCTGCAATTTCAGAAAGCCCTACACTAGGTTAAAAATGTACACCAATTCACTCACCTTGGTTCAAAGAAACTGCAGGCATTCCTGAAGGATCAAGAACAGAGTTTTCCACTAACCGACTCACAGCGAAAGGAAATAACTGAATGAGTAATAAAAGCCTGTCGGGTCTGTTAATAGGTTAATGTTTACCCTTCCAAGCTTCCTGCAGGAAACCACCTACGAGGAACCAGACCAGGACAATTCTGGGAAGTGGACTTTACTGAATTTAAGCCAGCAAGGTGTGGATTAAATATCTCCTAGTCTTTGTAGATAGATTTTCAGAATGGATTGAAGCCTTCTCCCCCCCCCCAAAAAAAGGCGCAAATGGTGGTCAAGAAGATCCTAAAAGATATTTTTCCAAGATACAGCCTGCCTAAGGTGATAGGGTCTGATAATGGACCGGCGTTCATGGCCCAGGTAAGTCAGGGTTAGCCAGGACCCTGGGGATTAATTGGAAGTTACATTGTGCTTATAGACGCCAGAGCTCAGGACAGGTAAAAAAATAAATAGAACCATTAAAGAGACCTTAACGAAATAAAGCTTAGAGACCAGCATAAAAGATTGGACTATGCTCCTGCCTTATGCAATGTTTTATGCAAGAAAACTCCCTCTGTTTCTTTGTGTAACCTCACCCCCTATTAAATTCTCTATGGGGCCCCTCCTCCAGTAAGGGACAAAACCCCAACTGTAAGACCTAACGATCCCTTCCACACCCCCTTGCTTGACAGATTTAAAGCTCTTGAAAGAACTCAGTGATGCCTGTGAAAACAGCTGGCCACTGCCTACCAACCTGGGGATGAGGGGACTCCACACTAAAATCAAGTAAGAGACTTCATCTACGTAAGACGACATCAGGTATCATCCCTGGAACCCCACTGGACTGGACTATTCCAGGTGCTACTAATAACACCTACAGTGGTAAAGGTAGATGGAATCACTTCCTGGATCCTAATTCTCATCTCAAGCCTGCGCCCTGTCCAGACTCTGGCTGGAAACTTGAAAAGACTGGTATCCCTTTCAAATTGCGTATTAGCCATGTGGATAAGACTATAGACTCTCCCCTTGGCCACCAGTAGTCCTAACCCTCATCAGCCCGTTCAGCAGCGATGGCTGATCACAAATCCTACTAGTCAAGAAGTATGGTCTATCTCGCATACAGCCCCTTAAGGAACTGGTGGCCATCTCTCCACCCAGAATTTTGTCAGCTGGCTATACGTCTTTCCTATAGGATATCCCTGATAAAGAGGATCCCAATAAAATTCCATTAAATCCCTTCTGTACCATAGATAATGGAAACAAACATTATGGATGTTTGCGAAACAGATGCAGGTTGGCTAGCCTAGATTACTAGGTTTGCCTGGCGGACTATCAAAGCCACAAAATCCACGACTGTGTGGGAGAAAAGCCGACTTCTTCTGTGAATAATGGGGATTTGAGCATACAGGGGATGCCTGGTGGAACCCAAATGCCTCATCAAATTCAGTACACAGCATTGGCCATATTACCAACTAGACAACCAAACCGATGGCCCCCAGAGGGGTCTCTAGATTCTCAAATTCTGCATGACCTTTTCAACTTGGGCAAGTGCACAAAAGGGTAGAAGGAAATTCCCCTATGTGGAGGCCTTTTCCCTCCTTTGCTCACATCCTGTACTATGCTTCTCAAGTAGATCCTCACCCTCAGCCTTCTGCTCCAGACTCTCTGCTGTCACTCCCATATCAGCAAACTGATTTCTCCCCTCCAATTACTAGATCAAAAACCCAAACCTCCACCGGTTCTCAGATCATTGCCCCTTTGCTGAGGTAGTAGGTACTGAGGTACCTTTCCAGCCACTCACAAATCTCTTCTCCTGTCAGTGCCCACACTGGGACCCACCAGGTCCTCTTACAAAAGCTAACCCAAAGCTCAAACCAGCTGAGGTGTGCCCTCAGACGCCTATCCAAGATGTAATTAAAATGGCCTTTAAAGTTGCTTTGTCATCACTGAAAACAGGTTACTAAGGATTTAAAGTCCCTCACAAGATTTTGGGATTCTCACTCCCGTCTTCCCCTCTGCTCTACCTGTTCAACTGCTCAAGTTTTTGTAGCTCAGAAAATCCCAAACCCCTTTCCCATTATTCTTTTATATCTCTTTTTCCTCATTCTCAGATCCACGGAGCTGATCTCACCCCCCTCCTTCCTCGTCTTCCCCTCAGTACCAGGCACATAGAAAAGTCTTAAATGAACTTCTCCAGAAGTCCTCATCATGGCTGACTTCAGAACTTTCAGCAACAGAGTCCCTATAAAAGAGTTAATTGTAGATAAACTTATTTTTTTGTGTTGCTCTATTCTACTTGGCCACTGGCTGGAAAATAAGCACTCCTAAGCTAGATACCCCCTTACTAGTTTTTTACAAAATATGTGAACAAGGCCTTTGGCCTTGAGCTGGGGCTTCACAGAGATGGCTACATTTCTAAGATAAGGAAGTTACCAACTGGGCTCCATGGTAACAGCTGGCAGAGAGAAAAAAACAGAAGAAAAAAGCTCTCCCCCTTCTAGGTGTCCTTAAAATGTTAACTTGCCGAGAGTAGAGGAAAAAAAAACAGAAACAAAAACTGCTTTTTGTGAACTTCTGCAAACTGTGAATTTCTGAGTCCCTTCCCTTACATGTTGGGTACAAAATTCTGAAACTACCTAAACTTGGGGTTCAGGGGATTAATTGATTACAACAGAAGCAATGCCCTCTAAATCCGGTTGCAACGAAATAGGACTGTTTTCCTAGCTTCGGTGCTCTTGTAGGTGCCTTTTCTTGTTCGTCCCTACAACAGAAAGATTCTATATACTTAAACATTGTTTATGTTTTCATTAAATGGTCAACAGATGTGATTAATTATGTAATGGTGCAGATGTTTTCCAGAGTGCTCTATCATGACGCAGTTTTATTTAAAGATCAAATAGGGGGGCATACAACCCGGTTCTGCCAGGAACCTGTATCCCTCATATTAGCATTCCTATTAGGAATTATAGTACCTGCAAGGGTGGGCACAGGAACCACTGCCCTAGTCAAAGGGACATACAAATGACCCAATTAGAAGCAGCAATAGACCAAAACTTAAGATATTAAAATCCTCCATCACGGCTTTACAGGAGTCTTTAACATCTCTCTCTGAAGTTGTTTTACAGAACAGACCTGGGTTGGACCTCCTCTTCATGAGAGAAGAGGGCCTTTGTGCTGCATTGAGGGACGAATGTTGTCTTTATGCCGACCATAATGGAGTTGTAAAAGAATCTATGATTAAATTAAGAAGACACCTTGAAGAGCATCAACAAAAGAGAGAGGCCCAAAAAGGGTGGTTTGAGTCTTGGTTCACACAGTCCCCCTGGTTAACTACGCTTTTATCAGCCCTGGCTGGTCCATTAATAATCCTCATATTATTGTGAACTGTAGGACCCTGTTTGCTCAGCCATGTATTTTCCTTTCTCCAAGATCAAATTAGACAAGTTAAACTTATGGTAATCAGACAACAATATACCCCGCTAGCAGACATAAAATGTGACACTCCCAATGATCACTTTTATGATTGAAAGTAACCAAAAGAAAAAGAGAGGAATGAAAGGTTAATATAATAGGTACTTGTCACTTCAAGTTTTTCAGTATGCTTAACAAAACACTGTTGCTATCTTGAGAACTGTTTGCTAATCTTATTCCCTGAATGTGCTGTACCCAACTGCAAAACTGCAGAATGTACTCCCTCACCTGTTTGCACGCAAACCTCCCACTTGCCCTGACCCATCAATAATCTTCCCTCCCTGCCCTCTCCAAGGAAAGTATATAAGCTCTGCTTTAGCTGTTCTCAGGGCTCTCTGCTCTATTCAAGGGAGCTCTGAGCCCCAGCATGCTGGACCCCTATAAACTCTTGGCTGTTGCATGAGACAGTCTCTGGTGGTCTCTTCCTCTGACGCTCGCTTGACCTTTACAATGGTAAAATAATAAGTGTGATCTTTGGTTTTTGTGTCCAGAATATTACTGTGATAAAATGTATATGTAGATAAGGTGACTTGAGTATTTCTTCAACCATTTCTGGGAGCAATATTTTGAAGATGTATAAATTAGTATTGGGGGTACAAATAGGTGTAACCTGTGACTATGAATATAGAGAAAATGCATAAATAGACCATACTGTGAATAAATAATATAAGTGGTTTCAAATTTAAATAATGGATTCAATTGATATCTGAAAATATACAGGAAATCTTATATTCCAGCCAGTTTTACATTCATTCAAACCTGTTATATATCTAATGGTAATATTTGGACTATGGTTTATCATGAAGAGTGTGTGAGTTTTGCTTCAAAAATGATTATTGAAATTGAAAATAATGTGTTTGGAAAGAAGTCTTATAAAAAGACCAGTCAAGAAAACTGGAGGAATTCATGTGTTCTGAAGCAGGAAGTGATTGAAAGTGAAACAAATGCTTATAAGTTTGCTAACTTGTGGATGAAATATATATCCTATGATGTGAATAAATTGAAGAAATAGTAATGTACCAGTGTTGAATAAAAACAAACTTCAAAATACACATTATGTCCCATAAGAATCTACTTGCATTGATGTTAAACTGGGTCAGTTACTGTAGAAATATTAGGATTTGTTTGCAACATTAACTGAAGTTAGTTTTCAGTACTGGAAACAAACATGTATTTCAGGTGGATGAATATTTCTGAGAATAATGTTGTGAAAAATTGATTATAAATCTACATACATGAATATGAATGTATTTAGGGAGTGTATAATAAGACACATATATTTCATATTTTGAAAAATCTGGAATATATATATATATATATATATATATATATATATATATATATATATACACAAAACACACACAGACATTAAAAAGTAGCAATATATATGCCAATTGAAATTCACGGTGAAATATATATTGTCCACAGATCCAAAAATATTAATTTTACTGAACACGGATTTATGAATAATGTTGTTCAAGTAGGAAGGTCACCCATAGGTTGAATTTTAAGATCTAACAGCGTTTAGGAGGAGTGATCTCTTCTCATAATTTGTATCTGCCAAGTCAGCTCCCTCACAAGAATGTACATGTGATACCAGGTAGGATTCTATATGTGCATTTAAAAATACATGTGCTGAATAGACTTCAGAGAAAGGGAGACAGGAATTCACATATTTGTTAACTTTAAAAACACATGCAGAACTATTTCAACAAAAAATTGACTGGATTTATATCACCTACCCTACATAATGCATAAGGCAAGTCCAACTAAACACCATGCATCCTCTGAAGCGCTTGGATTTCTTTTCGGTTTGGGTTATTTTTCTCTATCATATTAGCATTAGTAGTCAGAGTCTAGTAGGGTATGGGTTCGAGTCAGGGATTCAGTATTTTCAATGAAAAACTGGAAAATGAATCCAATGTGTATGCAAATATGTGCTACACAAAAATCATCCCACTCTCATCCACAACAATGCCTTGACATTACCTTCGCCCCAAGTAAGACACAAATAGAGAAGAAGAGATAAAAAATCTGTGAATACATATCTGGAATGGAATACACTCAGGAGTTCACAACCTTGGAGGTGGTAGAGCACTTTCCAAAAGTAACAGACATGGTAAACACTCCACAAACATGGAGCTCTGCTGGTCTAAACACTTCTTGAGAAACTGCCTCTGAGGTGGGGCACTTGAAATATATGTTGTTGTCAGGAGCTTTAGCTTCTTTTGTAGTGAGACCATCAAAGCTGGGTCTGCATTTATGTGACCTGGAGAACATGGTTTCTTATTTTCCAATGAACCTGAGGCAGCAGTGCTGAATTCTCTCTTTGTAGGCAAATTGTGGCCACTGGGGGCTAAGTGTCACTCCATGTGGACTGTGAAGCCATTTGGTTCTCCTCCACTTTTCGTGGTGCTTCCTGCTGCTACACTGGGACTTTGGTATTTGCTTCACAAAATACAACAATTTCAACTGGGACACAGTGCTGCAGAAAGTTCTTTCAGGTGTGGTGGGTCAGTGTCTGCAGGAGAATGTACCAACCAGGCTTCTTTCCCACATAGCTTGCACCCTTGACCAATCAACCTGATTCTGAACATTGCCCTGAAACCTCTCCATTTAACAAGATGCCTTTACAAATAACTGTCTGCTGGATGCACCATGTCAGTCACAAGCCATCTGAAAGCCAAACCACAGGGAAACACCACAGATGTTTTAACACACACCTTCCCACCACTGCTCTAGGCCCACTACTCACCAGGATCCAACATACTGGCATCTTTGTTCTACATTATTTTAGAGAAACACAGTCAATCAAGGCACTCTCTGGATGATCAGCAACATGACAGCCAAAGTTTCTCCAGTGCCACCTGCGCATGGGAATTTCAAAAATTTCATGGTTTTTATAGAGCCATTTTTCAAGGATGAATTTGGAGGCAGTGTGGATTTCAAAAACCATTAAATGATGAGTAAGCTCATTTCAATGAAACTCTGGAGAACTCTCATAGGCAAGGCTTTCCAAAGATTGGGCAAAATGTCACATGAAGCCAGGCCCATTGAGGTCTACAATGTGAGGTCCATGTGTGTTTTGACTCTCAAAAATGGCTGCCAAGTCTTAAAGAATAAAATCATGGATATTTTGGCTGAGATTACAAGTGCTCTGTGGAAAGCCACCCTGGGCCTTGATCTCAGTTTATAAGGGCGACCCTCATGCGTGGCCTCCAAAAATTCCAACACAATTCATGGCAATAATTCTCTGAGGTCAGTTCCAGAACTCAGTCTCTAAGGGGATTCACACCAGAGTTCAAGCCCAGGTTGACCCAGTCATCTCTTCCAACCGCCGCACAAATAACCACAATTAAAACCAAAACTCTCCCACATAGCCCTCATCTTCTTCCATAAAGACACTCATCATTACCTCTAGCTGGAGGTTTCTATGAGGGGCCCAGGACACGATAGTGTCCAGAATAAGCTCCCTTGCCCGTCATTTGCCTAAAGTCAGGGTGGTCTGAACACCCTTCCTGTGAACCAGGAGTCATCAAATAGGCCTACCCTTAATACTGCTCCACTTCTCCAATTTGTGGCCTACTGACTGTGGGGTTTAGATTCTTTACGTGAATTGGGGTCATGAGAAAACCCAACCACCCATGGGCTAGCCTCTACAGGGCTTTGAGGATCTCATTTGATCCAAAGGATTCCTATTGTCACTTGATGGAGGTGAGGAACCTTACAGAGAAAGGCGAAAGACTTCATCCACAATAACTGCTCTTTAGCCATTTTGGTTTTGGATGCACACATGGCATCTTTCTTTAGATCGATCAGGTGCTGAGAATCTAAGCCACAGCCACACACAGTGCCAACATTCTGATTCAGACACATCTCTTTAGAAATCAATTACTCAAAGAGTGACAGGTGATGCCCATTCATTTCAATTAGAAAATTGTTTTATTCAGGTTTCACAAAGGCGTGGCCTTTGGCAAAGAACTTCCTGACATTCAGTGCTACAGAACAATAGGGACGCAAAAGGCCCAAAGCAGGGTTTCTCCACTGAGACTTTCCTGGTCACACTGATATCTGAGTTTTCTGAGATTCCTGCCATTCCCTTTAGCTATCCAGTACATGGATATGTCACAGAGTTTTGAGGTGGGACATATCTTGGTCACAAAACCATGAGCCTATTCTGAAGAGTGTCCAGAATTCATGAAGAAAACAGGAACTTAGGAAGATAGCAGGTCTTCCCATCAATAAGGCAAGCCTCCTTCCTTTCATCAGTTGGGCAGGATGAATGTTGGGAAGCTTTCTCCTAGACAGGACACATCCATTGATGCATTTTCTTTTGTAATATCTACAACCACGGACACAGTGGGATACACAGACATAGAATCACTCGCCTTTTCAAATGACTTACTAGAACCAGTCCACTCCAAACCAAAAAAAACCGTCTTTCCTACCTATTCTCTGTACATGAGACAAACCACAAACCCACACTTATTCCCACAAACACCACCTTCCCCCATGTAGGTCTGTGACTATCCAGAGTACCCTCTGCCTGGTGGGCCACACTATGTTCCCCCGAAATGGCCTGTCTGTTCTCAAATCTGGACTCCTTGGCCCACTTTGTGAAGTTGTCAGGAGCCAGTGGTGAGCCACTACCTGCTTTCTCAGGAAAGACCCCTCTTCAGATCTTTACTGTCATTTGGCCATCCTCACATCTGTAGGTACAAAGAAAGACTGACTCTCTCCTTGATAAATCCAAACAAGTGAGACCCCTGTGACTGTTACTGAGCCTGGCTCAGGGTGCCTGGTTTCTGGGATCCCAAGTTCAGAGAATTACATCACCATTGGAAGTGAGGTAGCTCACTTCCTGCATGAACTGAATGAGCTCACAGCCTTGGAAACCACTTTGTCCTAACAGTTTCTTCCTAGGGTCTCATAAGATGGAGGCTGCACCTACTTCCTGTGACACTTTCACAAGTTAGAAAGGTATATCAACCATAGGTACCGAGGGAAAGATCTCCACACAGGCCTGGTTTGGTCCATTTTCTCTACATTAAAAATAGAGAGGATGATTCAGACACATCCCGTCATCCTGACCAGGTTGTTTGCCATGGAAGATGAATTTGCTCTCTCAGGTCTTTCATAGCAGTCTACATATTCTTCAGGGATCATTTCTGCATGGATCTTTGAGATTCTCAGCAGGTGGAAGATCCCCTACATTCCTGTATTATAGGACCAACTCTGTCCCTGCACTGCTGTAAAGTTAGATTGAGGAAATAGTGTATGGTTAGGGTTAATAACATGTTCGATTTGGGTTAGGAATCATTCTCCTTGATGAATAATGGTATTGGGAACCTGTAATATTTACAGGAATATATAGGTGAAATATAAGAATGGAAACAGAAATCTATGAAAGATTTGAAGCCTAGTAGGGGATTGGGCCCTTTATTGGGATACTTAGCTTTGAATTATATTCTGCACAGATGTCTCAGATAAATCGATATACAATGAAATAGGATGTTGTACCTTGGATGACTGAATAACAAACAGAATATCCAGTCAAAAAGGGATAGTCCGTAGGATTAGCAAGATAGTCAGTAGGTTTAGAAAGAAGAGTGAGTATAGGATTTGGACCAAAAGTTCTTTACAATTAGGGTTTCGGTTAGAGATTGAATGTAAATGTCAGCACATGTGAAGAGTCAGTCACAATGATGAACTGGGGAAAATATGTAGAAAAGCAGATATAAATAGAGACATTAGTAAATCAGCAAAAGTATAAAGTGTGTAATTGGTTTAGACATTTTCTACAGGGTTGAGTTTGAATATATAATCTTAGAAAGAAACAAATATGTAGTCACCAAGATTATTGACATTTGGGAGCATTAGGTAACCAGGACATGGATGTCTTTAGTAATCCATGCTAACTTTCCATTTAGGCTTTGGTAAGATCATAAGTGTGAACTTTGCATTTTGTGTCCAGAATACTATTGTGATAAAATGAGTATGTAGATTAGGTGACAAGAGTATTTCTTCCACCATTTGTGGAGCAATATTTTGTAGATATATAAATTAGTATTTGGGGTACAAATAGGCGTATCCTGTGTCTATGAATATGCAGATAATGCATGAATAGACCATAGTGTGTGTAAATAATATAACTGGTTCCACTTTAAATAATGGATTGAATTGATATCTAAAAATATAAAAGAAATCTTATATTGATATACAATCATTCATTCCAATCAGTTATACATCTAATGGTAATATTATGGTTATGGTTTATCCTGAAAGGTGTGTGAGTTTTGCTTCAAAAGTGATTATGGAAACTAAAAATAATGTGTTTGGAAAGAAGTCTCATGAAAAGAATAGTCAAGAAACCTGGAGGAATACATGCATTTTGAAAAAGGAAGTGATTGAACGTGAAACACATGCGTATAAATTTGCTACCTTTTCGATGAAATATATATAGTATGATGTGCATTAACTGCAGAAATAGTAATGTACCAGTGTTGAATAAAAATGAACATCAAAATACACATCAAGTCCCATAGGAATCTACTTGCATTGATGTTAATCGGGGTCAGTTACTGTAGAAATATTAGGATTTTTATGAACAATTCACTGAAGTTAGTTTTCAGTACTAGGAAACAAACATGTATTTCAGATGGATGAATATTTCTGATAATAATCTTGTGAAAAGATGATTATTAATCCCCATAAATCACAAAACATTATAAACACAAAACACACACAGACATTAAAATGTAGCAATATATATGCCAATTTAAATTTATATTGAACCATATATCATCCACTGATCCAAAACTATTTATTTAATGAACTTGGATTTATGTATAATGTTGTTCAACTTGGAAGCTCCCCAAATAGATTGAATTTTCTGTTCCAATGGTGTTTAGGAGGAGTGATCTCTGAAATGTGTATGCAAATATGTGCTACACGAAAATCTTCCCACTCTCATCCAGAACAATGCCTTGATATTACCTTCACCCCAAGTAAGACACAATTGGAGTAGAAGAGTTAGAAAATCTGTGAATACATATCTGGAATGTAAAATGCTCAGGAGTTCACAACCTTGGAGGTTGTAGAGGAGTTTCCAAAAGTAAGGGACTGGCTTGATAGACCCAACCTGATATTTTATTAAAATTGGGAGCCATATTGCCACAAAGCCGTGAAAAGATAATTTTGGCTTTACTATAAATTACTGCAAATTCTGAACCTGCTTGGAATGCCTGCACGTGCCTTGAAGTCATCCATGCCTGGCTGTCTGACCACATAACAGCGCTCTCTAAAATTTTAGTGACACCACATAAATATTGGTCTGCCCTTGCCAGACAACGACCCTCTCTGAGGCTCTAATGGTCCTCATAATTTCTGATGTTGGGGCCAGCAAAAAAAAATGTAAACTACCATGAGTGTGATGCTTTCAAAGTTCTGTAATCTGTATCCCACCTTTTGTGTAACTTTCTGGGCTATATAGCTGGGCTGTAGGAAAGGTTGGGTTGCTGTCTTGTTCCCGCCATTTTGACAGGGAGAGGCAGCCCGGCCGGTGGAAATAATACGCTTGCCTTAATTTGATTTTAATTGGAATCACTGGTCTTTTCTTGCATCCTAGTCCAACATTTTGGAGTTCCCCAGCGAGATGACCCTGCCCGACCAGATAATAAGACCAGACGGCTGAAAATTCTGAAGCTGGCCTTCCCTCCAGGGCACAGGGCTGGAGAGCCACTTTAGGGGGTGCGCAACTTGAGATGTTTCAAGGCCTTGGAGTGAGCCTTTGGTCTGGGGAGCATTGCAGTGAACCACCTCACTGAAACTATTAGCAAGCACCTGGTGGAGGAGGGCTCCATAGGTAAGTGGCGCCTTTATAACATCTGATATCTGGTTAAGGGAGATCCCTTCTGATGAAACAGAGGTGGCCTTGGGAGGCTCACATACACTCCTTTACAGGAAAGTAATGAGAATCGTCTTGTCCTCTGTTGTGTTCTGTAGGGAATTCCTCCGGAAGGGTAGAGAGGTGCCGACGGGCACGCACGCGCTCCTACCCCGGAGCTTTAGCAAAACGTTGCATTGCTCCTCTGTTTTTCTCTTTTGGCACCGGGATTCTGTTTTTTTGTGTTTTATTCTGTGTTCTATATGTTTTTTGTTTGTTTATTTTTGTGCGTTTTGTTGTGTGATTTCTGTGGTAAAATCTTAAGGATATTGGACGTGAAAATGGGTAACAAAGCAAGTAAGCCTGACACCCCTTTGGATTGTGCTTTAAGGAACTGTGATGAACTTTACCCCCCTTTGTTATGCAGCGTGAGAGAAGCCCCTAGCTGGTTGCCTCGCACACACCCACTGAAGATGGCAATGCCTGCTGGGGAACGAATAACTGAGTATCTCCCAGGTTAACAAGTGAAACTCCTTTAAAACCACTTGTCCCTCCAGATAAAGAGAGTCACAACCATTGTTTTTCCTTTGTTAGCAAAGCAATAAACCTCCCATTTTCTTTTTCTCAAAACCCTGTCCTCATTATTAAATTGGCTTTAATAGGCTTCAAGGTCAGGAACCGAACTTTAAGTTACAATTTTTGATACCCCGCCCCCCTGTCCCAGAACTTTTTGAGAGCTGAGTACTGAAATGTTAGGAGATGGAGCATGCTTGGGGGGGAACTGAAACAGAAGATCTAATTCTGTAAGTAAAAGGAGGGACTGAGGGACTCCCAGGAGCTTCCAAAGCCCTGTTGCTTCAGAAATTTTTCTCCTTCCTTCCCTGCACTGTAAGGATTATGCCACCTCTGTCTTCTTTAAAAAGAGAAAAATAAAAAGGGGACACTAAATGCAGTAAAGTCACCATGGAGATCCTTGATTTTACATTTCAGGTTGCTCCTCTGTGAAAACATCTAGTCCCCTTGTGGGGACATCTGTGGTGCCCCTGGTGTAGGAGATTTTTCTCTTATCTGCTCTGTTTTAAAGGCTTCTGTCTGTCAGCCATAGTCTGGAGTTCCTGTCTGTCTGCCTTGTGCCTTTGTTTCTGGCCCTTTAAGACATGTGCAATAATGTGCTGATATTATAAATTGTTTCTTGGAAATGATCTTAGCTGAACGTGTGTCTAAATGATGATGTTTTATTGTAACAATCTGGTATCTGAAAGTTGTTTTTGAAGCATTGCACAATCTTCCAGTTAAAAGTCAGGTTTAAGTAATTGTTTAGTTTATGATTTCAGATAATTCATGTCAGAGAACTTAAATACGTAGGATGGAAAACTAAAGAAGCTACTTCCAAGTTGGCAAGTAACTTCCCAAGCATTCACTCTTTTTTCACTAATTTTGAATTGGGTAGCCTGGGAAAATGTCACTGTGTGTACCAGTGCATTAATTTGGACAAGGATAGTAAATCATAGTATGGTATCTGTTGACAACACAAGATGAAAAGATATAAAATTTTGTGAATTGTATCTTAAAATTGTATCGTAATTTTCAACATCCTAACCTGAAAATTATTGTTAAAATTATTTAGGCCTTAGGTGTCTGCTCAGAATAGCAGTTTTTTCCTGCTCCTTCCAGACCTCATCCAGGACTTATGTTGAAATGCAAATGAAAGAAGCCTGTAAACTCAGTAGAAGACTGATCTGAGGCCTAAGGGGGAAAAAAGGTAAATTGTATGGTATTTACTAATTACTGGCCAGTCATTTTTTCTAGGAAACATAATTTTTTCCTTAGATTATTTTTTGAGCTCTTGATTATGATCATACAGACCTAGGTTAATGTTTTTCTGATCAGTTCTATTTTTGACCAACTGTGAAATTTTTGAAATATTGCAATGGAGATTTTACCTGCCAAAAAGTACAAGGCCTTGACTATTATTATGTGTGCACAATTTTTTATGTGTTGTATGTCTACATATACGTATGTCCATATATCATATATATGATACACAAATTAACATATATAAGGAGCGCTCATTAAAAAAAAAGCACTCATAAAAACAAATTTTAAAAAGTGAATCCAAAGATCTTTAATTACCATGATTTAAATGGTTCAATTAAATTGAATTAACAGATAAAAAAAGTCTTTAAATTTAAGCTTACAAGTTTTTCTAGGTGTTTAAAAATCTAATAAAATATTAATATCTTCAAAATGTCTAATATGCCTTGGTTCTAGGACTTTTCCTTCAACATAAAAATGGTTTACACTGTTCAATACATTTGTCTAATATTTTGATAAATAAGTAAAGTAAATTTGATATGGGATTACTCATTCATGAGTACTTTTGTTAGATATCAGATTGATTTACTAAGGTCTGTATAAGTTTGTACTAAAGACTGAATAAGATTGTAAAAATCAATCATGTGATAAAGAGACAAAAATTTCTTAAAACATAAGTTTACCCATAACATTGTGTTTATTAAGTTTTATTTTTTCTAGAGCTAGCAACCATAAAAATTAAACAACTGATTTAATAAGAACTGTTATTTTAGAGAACTGTACTGCCATTTATTTAAAAGCTAAACTTGGTTAATGTAGAAACATCAATGAAATTGTGATGCTATTAATGTGCTCATATCTTACAGGTATGCAAGTCTGTAAGGTAGAAATTTTAAAAGAGCATTATATTAAGCTGGTGTTCTGAAGTTATAGGATAAAAAATACATATTGGGCATTTATTCACCTGTTACCAATAAGATATGTAAAGTTTTACGTTACTTTTTACATTGGGGAAAAATTTAAATGAATTTTATGTTAATGAGAGCCTAATCTATGTAAAGGTTAAAAACTTTCAGTCTTTCTTTAATTCATGATTTAAATGCGATATTATATGGTGTTAACTAATGTTCATGTGACCTCAAACAATTTATGTCAACTTTGTAAAATAATATTTAAAAAATAAAGATTAGCTTTAGAACTAAAATACTTAAGATTTATAAAGAGCCCTGCCTTACCTGAGATAAGACTCTGTGTCCCATCTTACTACAAGTGAGAATGACTATGAAAGCAGTAGGTCAGTTTTTATTACTTTAAATTTATGTTAAAAAGTTGTTTTTTTTATGACAAGATTCCTAGGATCTCAAACAGGGGATATAATGTATAACTCAGCCAAAAAATTCAGGGTAGCTATTACACGAAGTAAGTATTTTTACTCTTGTTAAAAAGTTTTATTTTATAATTTCCTAATATGTGATCTAAAGATTCTCTGTTAGTGTTTTACAGAAGTGTTTCTTTAAGAACACTACATGGGTTAATTTAAGATAGTAAGTCATCACCTATAAGATAGACAGAATAATTCATATCCCAATTAATAAAAAGATAAATTATTATAAAGTTATAGACATTAAAGCCCAGTGCTCTTAATATAAGGCTGTTAAATTTTATTTGACGGATGTTTAAGATTAGGATTTAAAATTTAAATTAAATGAAAAGGGCTAAGAAAACCAAATTTGGCTCTTGCCCTCTGAGTCATTGTGGATCCAGGGAACAGGGGACTTCTTTAAAGAGTTTTGCAACTCTGGTCCACATAAACTCCCCGTCAGGGAGATTAATGAGACCACTGGAGAACATAAAGCCAATCAGTGCATTTGCAATGAAGAGGAGAGTCATCAGAGAAGGGAGATATCCTTGATGCTTCTGAGGGAAGCCACATGGTCAAGCAAGACCTGGACCCACCTAGCGCAAATGGCACTAGCAGAACTGAGAAGCTGCTCTCAAGTTTCCCCAGGAATGACTCCCATAAAAGATCAGCTGACTGTTAACAATAGAGAGAAACAAAAGTTAGTTTGACTGCTTCATCGTAAACACTTAGCAAAGTCACTTAAAACCAAAATACAGCCATTCCTGGGCATTTTAAATAATAATAATAATATTTTAAGTTATACACTTTATGTTAGCCTCCCAAAATAAGTAAGACTGGAGACTACAAAGAAGGATTCTCAGATAGGAATGCCTGATACTTATAAAAAGAGACTATCAAGAAGAGCTGCCACAGCAGAAATTTTCAGTTTAAGGCCTAAAGATAGTCTTAACCTACACAGGTAGGCTTGGAGTTTGCTAGTACTATTATCCAGCGTGAGTATCAGAATTAAAGGTTTCTCTATTAGACACAGAGGTCATACTAGTAAAAGTATTTTGCAAGATCAGATGACATTAAATTATTAAACTGTATCTTATGGGGAGGGACAACTGTAACACTAAAAGTTAAATATTAAGTTGACAGTCTTGATAACTGGGGATATTAAAGACTGGTGAGAGTACTTCTATACAGTGACATGTTCCAGATGCTGCAACATTTATTCAGTACTCATGGTTTTTGTTTCTCTCATAGAATAACCCATCCCCAGATGACTATACAACCTGTTCTTCCCCAATCAGACTTAAAACCGAACTGAATTCTAACAGGCAACTCATGTGCCTCAACTGACTTATAAAAGGCAACTCATGGTCCCTCACACTGTGCCCACTCACATCACCCTCTCTTAGCTCAGAAGAAGCCAAAATGGGTGACGCCTCTCTTCTTACATCAATGGAGCCAAATATAAATAGACTATCAATATAAGTAATTAATTCAGTCAGGTAAAATCAGGGAGACCGGTTTTGTGTGAGTTCTAAAAATTTGGAGACTGTTACTTGAGGGATTAAAATTTCCGCAGTGTTCTTCCCCTAATCTATCAAAGATTTGAGAGGGAAACAGAGAAAAGGGGGGAATGATAGACCCAACCTGATCTTTCATTAAAATTGGGAGCCATCTTGCCACAAAGATAATTTGTGATAATTTTGGCTTTACCATAAATTACTGAAAATTCTGAACCTGCTTAGAATGCCTGCCAGTGCCTTGAACTCACCCATGCCTGGTTCTCCGTCCTCTCTGAAACTTTAGTGACATATCATAAGTATTTGCCATCAGTGGCCAGACAAAAACCCTCTCTGAGGCTCTAATGGTCCTCATAAATTCCTCAAAAATTCTGATGTAGGGACTGCAAAAAAATATAAACTACCATTAGTGTGATGCTTATCAGAGTTCTGTTATCTGTAACCCCCATTTTGTGTAACTTTCTGGGCTATAAAGCTGGGATTTAGAAAAGCTGGGGTTGCTGTCTTGTTCCCGCCGTTTTGGGAGGGAGAGGCAGCACAGCTGGTGGAAATAATCAGCTTAATTTAATTTGATTTTAATTAGAGTCAGTGGTCTTTTTTTGTGTCCTGATCTAACAGGTAAACTCTCCAAAATCACGGAGCTCTGCTGGCCTAAAGACTTCTTGAGACACTTCCTCTGAGGTTGGGCACTTTAAATATATGTTGTTGTAAGGAGCTTTAGCTTCCGTTCTAGTGAGACCATCAAAGCTGGGTCTGCATCAATGTGACCTGGAGAATATGGTTTCTTATATTCTAATGAACATGAGGCAGCAGTGCTGAATTCTCTCTTTGTAGTTAAACTGTGGCCACTGGGTGCTAAGTGTCTCCCCATGTGGACTGTGAAGCCATTTGGTCATCCTCCACTTTTCGTGGTGTTTCTTGCTGCAGGACTGTGAGTTTGGTATTTGCTTCACGAAATACAATGAGTTCAACTGGGACCCAGTGCTGGAGGGAGTTCTGTCACGTGTGGTGTGTCAGGGTCTGCAGGAGAATGCACCAACCAGGCTTCTATCCCACAGAGCTTGCCCCCTTGTCCATAGCAATCTGACTCTGAACTTGGCCCTGAAACCTCTCCATATAACAAGATGCCTTTACATAGAATTGTCTGCTGGCTGCACCATGTCAGTCACAAGCCATTTGGAAGGCAATAGGAAATCTTCAGGGCCACACCACAGATGTATTATCACACACCTGCCCACCACTGCAATATGCCCACCACTAAGCAGGCTCCAAATTACTGGCATCTTTGTTCTACACCATTTTCATGAAACCCAGTCAAATAAGGCATTCTCTGGTACACTCATGATCAGCAACAAGACATCCAAAGGTTCTTCAGTGCCACCTGGTGATGGGAATTTCAAAATTTTCATAGTATTTTTCTACCCATTTTTCATGGATGAAGACGGAGGCACTGTGGGTTTCAGTTTATTCAGGAACCATTAAATGGTGAGGAAGCTCATTTCAATGCAAGCGCTTGAGAAATCTCACAGGCAATTCTTCCCATAGAGTGGCCAAAAGGTCACATGCATCCAGTCCCATTGAGGTCTACAATGTGACGTTCATTGGTGTTTTGCCTCTCAACTATGGATCCCAAATCTTCCAAAATAAAATTATGTGATATCCTTCCTGAGATTCCCAGGCTCTGTGGAAAGCCACCCTGGTCTTTGATCTCAGTTTCCAAAGGCAAATCCCATGCGTGGCCTCCTAAAATGCGAACACAATTCATGGCAATATTTCTCTGAGATCAGTTCCAGAACTCAGACTCTAAGGGGAATCACACCAGAGTTCAAGCCCAGGTAGACCCAGTCATCGCTTCCAACCGCCACACAAATGACCACAATTAAAACCAAAACACTCCCACAAGGCCCTCATCTTTTTCTATATAGACACTCATCATCACCTGTGGCTGGAGGTTTCCATGAGGGGCTCAGCCCAAGATAGTGTACAAAATAACCTCCCTTGCCCCTCATTTGCCTAAAGTCAGGGTTGCATGGACACCCTTCCTGAGAACCAGGAGTGATCATAGGCCTCACGTAAATACTGCTCTGCTTCTCCAATTTGAGGGCTACTGACTGTCAGGTATAGATTCTTTATGTGAATTGGAGTCATGAAAAAACCAACACCTATGGGCTAGCCACTGCAGGGTTTTGAATAACTCATTTGACACAAAGGATCCCTATTGTCACTTGATGGATGTCTGGAAACTTACAGAGAAAGGCGAGAGACTTCGTCCACAATGACTACTTTTTTGGCCATTTTGGTTTTGGAACCTTTCTTTAGATCTATCAGGTGGTAAGAATCTAAGCCACAGCCTCATACATGGCCAAGAGGCTTATTCAGATACATCCCTTTCCAAAGAAATTAAGCAAAGAGCTACAGGTGATGCCCATTAATTTCCATTTGAAAACTGTTTTCTTCAGGCGTCACAAAAGGGTGACCTGAGCCAAAGACCTTTCTGACATTCAGGGCAACAGAACAATAGGTAAGCAAATGGCCCAAAGCAGGGTTTCTCCACTTGGACTTTCCTGGTCACACTGATACCTGAGTTTCCTGGGATGCTCCCAATTCCTTAAGCTATCCAGTACATGGCCATGTGATAGAGCTTGGAGGTGGTACATATATTGGACACAAAACCATAAGCCTATTCTGGAGAGTGGCCAGAATTCAGGAAGAAAACAGGAACTTAGGAAGATAGTAGGTGTTGCCCATCCATAAGGCAAGCCACAGTCCATTCGTTAATATGGCAAGATGAATGCTGTGAAGCTTTCTACTAGACAGAACACATCCACTGATGCATTCTCTTTTTTAATGTCTACAACCACGGACAGAGTGGGACACACAGACATAGAAACACTCACCTTGTAAAACTTCACCTTACTAGAAACAGTCAACTCCAACCAAACAAACTGCCTTTCCTCCCTATTCTCAGAACATGAGACAAAACCACAAACTCACTCCAACACCAACAAAGTCATGTCTTTCCCCAAAAAAGGTCTGTGACTATCCAGAGTGTTCTCTGACTGATGGGCCTTCCTATGTTTCTCAGAAATGGCCTGTCCTGTCTCAGATCTGGTCTCCTTGGACAAGTCTGTGAAGTTGTCAGGTGCCAGTGGTGAGCCACTACCTGCTTTCTCAGGAAAGGGCCCTCTTCAGAGCTCTTCTGGCATTTGACCATCCTCACATCAGTACGTACCAAGAAAGACTGACTCTGTCCTTGGTAAATCCAAACAAGTGTGCCCACTGGGACTGGGACTGGGAGTGGCTCTGAGTACTTGGCATCCTGGATCCCAAGTTCAGAGAGTTCTTTCCCCAAGAAAGTGAGGTAAGTCACTTCCTTCAGCAACTGAATGAGGTCACTGCCTTGGCAACCACTTTGTCCTAACAGTTTCTTGCATAGGTCCCGTGAGATGGAGGGTGCCCCTACTTTCTGTGACACTTTAACA
Source organism: Callospermophilus lateralis (assembly GCF_048772815.1). Lineage (NCBI taxonomy): Eukaryota > Metazoa > Chordata > Mammalia > Rodentia > Sciuridae > Callospermophilus > Callospermophilus lateralis. The sequence goes on along the minus strand of NW_027514383.1, from coordinate 955,599 downwards.
AGTTCAAATGGTATCTCCACCCTACTCACCTGGGAACAGCTCTCCACACTGGCCTGGTTTGTTCCATCTTCTCTACATTAAGAACAGAGAGGCTGATTCAGACACAACCCTTCATCCTGACCAGGTTGTTTGCCATGGAAGATGACTTTTGCTCTCTCAGGTCCTTCATAGCTGCCTACATCTTCTCCAGGGATCATTTCAGCATGGACTTTTCAGGTTCTTAGCAGGTGGAAGATCCCCTACATTTCTGTATTGTAAGAACAACTCTGTCACTGCTCTTCTGTAAAGTTATATTTAATGAACAGTGTATGGTTAGGGTTAATAACATGTTCGATTTGGGTTAGTAATCATTCTGCAGGATGAATAATGGTATTGGGAACCTGCCATATTTGTAAGAATATAGAGATAAAATATAAGTAAGAAAACAGAAATCTAGGTAAAATTTGGAGTACAGAAGGGTATTGGGCCATTGATTGGGATACTTAGCTTTGAATTATGTTCTGCACAGGTGTCTCAGATAATTCAATATACAATGTCATAGGACCTTCTATCTTGGATTATTGAATGTCGAAGAGAACATCCAGTCAAAAAGGGATAGTCAGTAGGATTTGGAAGATAATTGGTAGGTTTAGAAGGAAGAGTTAGTATAGAATTGGTACCAAAAGTTCTTTAGCAATAGTGTTTCGGGTAGAGAGTGAATGTAAATGTCAGCCCATGTGAAGAGTCAATCACAATGATGAACTGGGATAAATATGTAGGAAAGCAGATATCAATAGAGACATTAGGAAATCAGCCAAAGTATAAAGTGAGGGATAGGATTAGACATTTTCAACAGAGTTGAGGTTGAATATATAATTTTAAGAAGAAACAAATATGTAGTCACCAATATGATTGATATTTGAGAGCATTAGGCAACATGGACATGAATGTTTTTAGTAATCCATGCTCACTTTCCTTTTAGGCTTTGGAGAAAGGTTCATAAAATAGGTACTTGTCACTTCCTGTTTTTCTGTATGCTTAACAAAACACTTTTGAAATCTTGAGAACTGTTTGCTAATCCTGTTTCCAGAATGTGTTGTCCCCAACTGCCAAAATGCAGAATGTACTCTCTCACTCATTTGCACGCAAATCGCCCACTGGCCCTGACCCATCAAAAAACTTCCCTCCCTGTCCTCTCCACGGAAAGAATATAAGTTCTGCTTAAGCTGTTCTCAGGGCTCTTTCCTCTGTTCAAGTGAGGTCTGAAACCCAGCATACTGGACTCCCAATAAACCCTTTACTGTTGCATGAGACAGTCTCTTGGTGGTCTCTTCCTCCCATGCTCGCCCAAACTTTCCATTCGGAACCCCCAGCGAGATCCAGCAGTGGCGGATGAAAGACCCCCAACGAGCTCCTCTCAGGATATGTAAGTTACCTCTTTCATGTTTCAGGTTTCAGCTTAGGGCTTTGCAAAATGGCTATCGGTGATGAGCGTGAGCTCTCTCTGATAGAGGATGGCAGATGTTTCACAGAGCCACAGGCCACGTTCCTGGGGGATGCCCCAGAGGACTTGGCAAATCGAGGAACAATATTCTTCTCTACTCAGTGATATTTTGTTTTGGATTCGGTATTGCCAGCCCATCAGGTTTTGCCAGCTACTCAGTCCTGGTCTCAGTATTTCACATCCATTGCCTGTCTTTATTATTGACTTGTCTTGTCTGTGTCGTGTGTTGTTGCCTTCACTGTTTGTATATCTTTCATTATGGGAAGGAGCATTTCAATGCCTCTGTCCCTGACTCTTATTCAGTGGACCAAAGTCCGCTTAAGGGCTCAGAATCTTTCTTTTTCAGTAAAACGCCAGACCTGGCAGACTCTCTGTGCCGCAGAATGACCCACCTTTGGAGTCGGATGGCCCCCAGAAAGATCTTTCTACTCCCCAATAATTTGAAACGTCAGAGATATTGTCTTTCAGCCGGGGCCACATAGCCATCCAGATCAACAGCCATATATCTTAACTTGGCAGGACCTCTGCAAATCTCCTTCTCCATTTGTGAAGCCTTTTCTTGTCCCTTCCCCCACTCCTACTCCTCCCCCCATGATTCTATCTCTCAAACCCTCTGCTCCTCCTCCTCCACCCTCTGTTTTACCCTGAGTCTCAAGACTCAACTGGACTCTCCTCCCACTCCTTATCCCCTGCCCTCGTCCCCCAATCCCCAACACACTCTAAATGATTCCCCTGTGGCTGAAGCAGCCTCTCCGCCATTGGAGGAATCCTGGCCTGCCCAGCGCCGTATAGATGACACCCCTGCAGCACACAAAGCCCCTCCTTCCCTGGAGGAAGCTGCCTGACTAAAATAACTCAAAGAACTCGCTGGCGTTTTCACACCTGCCTACTTGGGGTGACTGCCAACAACTCCTAGGGACTCTCTTCATGACAGAGGAAAGAGAGAAAAACCTCCTGGAAGCTAAAAAAAAAAAAAAAAAATCCTCGGACCAGATGGGCGACCGACACAACTTCCCAACATAATCAAAGCCGGCTTCTCATTGAGTCAACCCAACTGGGACACCAATACATTTGAAGGTAGGGAGCATCTGTCCACTTATTGCTGGGCTCTAATAGCGGGTCTCCAAGCGGAAGCTCAGGTGACCAACTAATTTGGCCAAGGTTAGAGAGATTATTCAAGGGCCTGATGAATCTCCCTCTATGTTTCAAGAGAGAATTATGGAGGCATATAGGAGATGTACTAATTTTGATCCTTAAGCAGAGGATCAAAAGGCATCTGTCATGACGGCTTTCATTGGGCAAGCTGCCCTGGATATTAAAAGAAAGTTGCAATGCATAGATGTATTACAACATATGACTTTGAGAGATTTAGTCATAGACGCCTAAAAAGTATACTATAAGAGATAAACTGAGGAAGAGAAGGAACAAAGGAGGAAGAAAGAAAGGGAGCAAAGAAAGGATGCAAGAAGCAAAAATAGACTAAGGCATTGACTAAGGTCCTGGTCACAACAAAAAATAGGACAGAAATTAAGAAACAGGGAGACAGGAAGCGATACCTGGGCCCAAGCCAAAAGCCACCCCTGGCCTCAGATCAATGTGCCTATTCTAAAGAAAAAGGACACTGGGCCAAAGAGTGCCCTAGAAAGAGACAGCCACACCAGTCAGACATTCTGACTCTGGAGGATGACTAAGAAAGTCGGGGCTCAGAACCCTTCCCAGAGCTCAGGGTAACTTTTGAGTGGAGGGGACCCCAGTAAACTTTGAAGTGGATACAGGGGCAGTATACTCAGCCCTTAAGGTCCCTTTGGGCCCTCCATCAAATAAAAGGTCTCTAGTTCAAGGGGCTAATGGCAGTGAATATCGGGCATAGAAAACTAAGAGGACCATGGACCTGGTAAAAGGAAAAATCTATCACTCCTTCCTAGTAATCCCAGGATGCCCGGCCCCATTGGTGGGCTGAGATCTGCTTTCCAAGCTCCAGGCCAGAATAACTTTTAACCCTGAAGGCCCCCAAGTGAAATTTATAAATCCTTCAGTAAAAACTTCTATAGTCACGGATTTAACTGTCATTAGAAGATGAACATAAACTCTTCACACGCCCCAAGACTGATCAAACAGGCAAACTACCCCAGAATTGGATAACAGATTACCCAGAAGCCTGGGCAAAAACTGCTGGGTTAGGCCTGGCCATGAAAAAACCTCCAATAACAGTGCAGTTAAAAACCTCAACCTCTCCAATCAATATCAAAAAAAACCCTCTGAGCAAAAAAGCTAAAGATGGGATAAGGACCCATATTCAGAAATATATGGCCTTAGGGGTCCTAAGGCCCTGTTAATTGGCCTGGAACAATCCCGTGCTACCAGTAAAAAAAGGCAGGAACCAGGGACTATCGCCCCGTTCAAGACCTATTAGAGATCAACAACAGAGTGCAGGACATTCATCCTACGGTACTTAATCCGTACAATTTACTTATCACTCTGAACCCTGAGCGGAAATGGTCTACTGTTCTGGACTTAAAAGATGCTTTCTTTTGCTTGCCTCTACATAAATATAGTCAGTTGCTGTTTGCTTTCGAATGGGTAGACCCAGAAACTGGAACGTCTGGTCAACTAACTTGGACTAGACTCCCACAGGGGTTCAAAAACTCCCCCACTCTCTTTGATGAAGCCCCCAAACAGAGATCTCAACAACTTCAGAACTATGCACCATGAAGTCAACCTGATTCAATATGTGGATAACCTGCTACTGGCAGCCAACACCAAGGAAAACTGTGAGTCTGGGACCCAAGCACTATTATCTGAGCTTGCTCAACTCAGGTATAGAGCTTCTGCCCAAAAGGCCCAAATTTGGCATCATGAAGTAATCTTCCTGGGCTCTTCTCTTACGGGTGGTAGAGGATGGCTCACTGAGCCCAGAAAACAAACCGTTGTGCAGATACCACCCGCATCTAACAGCAGACAACTCAGAGAGTTTCTTGGGACTGCTGGCTTTTGCAGTTTATGAATACCTGGGTTTGTGTCACTAGCTGCTCCTTTATACCCTGTGCTAAAGAGAGATGCCCATTTCCAATGGACCCCTGAGCACCTGGAAGCTTTTGATAAGATCTAAGGACACTGACACTGAATGCCTCAACTTCACTGAGCCCAGCCTGCAATTTCAGAAAGAACTACACTACGTTAAAAATGTATATCAACTCACTCACCTTGGCTCAAATAAATTGCAGGCATTCCTGAATAACCAAACAGAGTTTTCCACTAACCGACTCACAGAGAAAGAAATAACTGAACGGGTAACAAAAGCCGGTTGGGTCTCTCAACTGGTTAATGCTTACCCTTCCAAGCTTCTTGCAGGAAAGCACCTACGAGGAACCAGACCAGGACAATTCTGGGAATTGGGAACTGGACATAACTGAAATTAAGCCAGCAAGGTATGGATTTAAATAACTCCTAATCTTTGTAGGTACATTTTCAGGATGGATTGAAGCCTTCCCCACAAAAAGAAAAAAAAAACAAAAAAGAAAAAAGAAAAAAAAAGGCGCAAATGGTGGTCAAGATGATCCTGAAAGATATTTTTCGAAGGTAATAGGGACTGAAAATGGACCGGGGTTCATGGCCCAGGTAAGTCAGGGGTTTGCCAGGACCCTGGGGATTTATTGGAAGTTACATTGTGCTTATGGACCACAGAGCTCAGGCCAGGTAAAAAAAATAAATAGAACCATTAAAGAGACCTTAAAAAAATTAAGCTTAGAGACCAACATAAAAGATTGGACTATGCTCCTGCCTTATGCACTGTTTCATGCAATAAATACTCCCTCTGTTTCTATGTCTAACCTCACCCCCTATGAAATTTTCTATGGTGCCCCTCCTCCAGTAAGGGTCCTAACCCCAACTCTAAGACCTAATGATCCCTTCCACACCACCTTGCTTGACAGATTTAAAGCTCTTGAAAGAACTCAGTGATACTTGTTGAAACAGCTGGCCACTGCCTACCAACTTTGGGATGATGGGACTCCACATTGATATCAAGTTAGACACTTCATGTACTAAAGAAGACATCAGGTGTCATCCCTGAAACCCAGCTGGAAAGGACCATACCAGGTGCTACTTATAACACCTACAGTGGTAAGGGTAGATGGAGTCACTTCTGCATCCATGCCTCTCATCTCAAGCCTGTGCCCTGTCCAGACTCTGGCTGGAAACTGGAAAAGACTGGTAACCTTTTTAAATTGTGTGTTTGCCATGTGGATAAGGCTATAGACTCTCCCCTTGACCACCAGTACTCCTAACCATCATCAGCCCATTCAGCAGCGATGGCTGATCACAAATTCTCCTAGAGAAGAAGTATGGTCTATCTCGCATACAGCCCACTTAGGGACCTTGTGGCCATCCCTCCACCCAGACATTGGTCATCTGGGTATTGGTCTTTCCTATTGGGATAGCTCTGATGAAGAGGATCCCACTAAAATTCCATTAAATCTCTTCCGTACCATAGATAATGGAAACAAACATTATGGATGTAGGGACACACGAGCCAGATGCAGGTGGGCTAGCCTAGCTTAGTATGTTTGCCCGGCTGACTACCAAAGCCACAAACAGCCATGGCCGTGTGGGGGAAAAGCCGACTTCTTCTGTAAGTCATGGGGATGTGAGCATACAGGGCCTGCCTGCTGGAACCCAAACTCCTCATCACATTCAGTACACAGCATTGGACATATTACCAATTAGACAACCAAAACGCATGGCCCCCAGAGGGGTCTCTAGATCCTCAAATTCTGCATGACTTTTTCAACTTCGGCAAGTGCTCAAAAGGGTTGAAGGAAATTCCCCTATGTGGAGGCCTTTTCCCTCCTTTGCTCACATCATGTACTATGCTTCTCTAACTGATCCTCACCCTCAGCCTTCTGCTCCAGACTCTCTGCTGTCACTCCAACCTCAGTAACTTGATTTCTCCCCTGCAATTACAAGATCAAAAACCCAAACCTCCACCGGTTCTCAAACCATTGCCCCCTAGCTGAGGTATCAGGTACTGAGGTACCCCTCCACCCAGACACTCCTCTCTTCTCCTGTCAGTGCCCACAACGGGTCGCACCAGGTCCTCTTACCAGCTAACCCAAAACTCAAACCAGCTGAGGAGAGCCCTCAGACCCCTACCCAAGATGTAATAAAAATGGCCTTTAAAGTTGCTTTGGCAACACTGAAAACAGGTTACTAAGAATTTAAAGTCTCTCACAGCCTTTTTGGGATTCTCACTCCCATATTCCCCTCTGCACTACCTGTTCTACTGCTCACGTTTTTGTAGCTCGGAAAATCCCAAACCCCTTTCCCATTACTCTTTTACATCTCTCCTTCCTCATTCGCAGACCCAAGGAGCTGCTCTCAGCCGTGCCTTCTCCGTCTTCCCCATCTGTATCAAGTCCAAAGAAAAGTCTTAAATGACCTTCTCCAGAAGTCTTCACCATGGCTGACTTTAGGACTTTCAGCAAAAGAGTCCCTATAAAAGAGTTCATTGTAGGTAAACTTATTCTTTTTGTGTTGCTCTGTTCTACTTGGCCACTGGCTGGGAAAATCAGTACTCCTAAGCTAGACACCCCCTTACTAGTTTTTCACAAAATATGTGAACAAGGCCTCTGGCCTTGAGCTGGGGCTTCACAGAGATGGCTACATTTCTTAGATAAAGAAGTTACCAACTGGGTTCCATGTTAAGAGCTGGCAGGGAGAAAAAAAAGAGAAGAAAAAAGCTCTCTTCCTCCCAGGTGTCCTTAAAAATTTAACTTGCCCAGAATGGAGGAAAAATAACAGAAACAAAAACTGCTTTTTGTGAACGTCTGCAGACTATGAACTTCTGAGCCTCTTCCCTTACATGTTGAGTACAAAATTCTGAAACTACATAAACTTGGGGTTCAGGGGATTAATGATTACAACAAAGCAATGCCCTCTAAATCCAGTTGCAACCAAATAGGACTGTTTTCCTAGCTTCGGTGGTCTTGTAGGTGCCTTTCCTTGTCCGTCCCTAGAACAGAAAGATTCTATGTACTTAAACATTGTTTATGTTTTCATTAAATGGTCAACAGATGTGATTAATTATGTAATGGTGCAGATGTTTTCCAGAGTGCTCTATCATGACGCAGTTTCATTTAAAGATCAAATAGAGGGGCATACAACCCGGTTCTGCCAGGAACATGTATCCCTCATTTTAGCCATCCTATTAGAAATAATAGTACCTGCAGGGGTGGGCACAGAAACCACTGCCCTAGTTAATGGGACATACAAATGACCCAATTAGAAGCAGCAATAGACCAAAACTTAAGATATTAAAAACTCCATCATGGCTTTACAGGAGTCTTTAACATCTCTCTCTGAAGTTGTTTTACAAAACAGACGAGGGTTGGACCTCCTCTTCATGAGAGAAGTGGGCCTTTGTGCTGCATTGAGGGAAGAATGTTGTTTTTATGCCAACAATACTGGAGTTGTAAAAGAATATATGAGTAAATTAAGAAAACACCTTGAAGAGGATCAAAGAGAGACAGAGGCCCAAAAAGGGTGGTTTGAGTCTTGGTTCACACAGTCCACCTGGTTAACTATGCTTTTTATCAGCAATGGCTGGTCCATTAATAATCCTCCTATTATTGCTAACTGTAGGACCCTGTTTGCTCAACCGTGTACTTTCCTTTCTTTAAGCACAAATTTGACATGTAAAACTTATGGTAATCAGATAACAATATACCCCACTAGCAGACATATAATGTGACACCCCCAATGATCAATTTTATGATTAAACACAACCAGACGAAGAAGTGGGGAATGAAATGTTAATAAAATATGTACTTGTCACTTCCTGTTTTTCTGTATGCTTAACAAAACACTGTTGAAATCTTGAGAACTGTGTGCTAGTCTTGTTCCCAGAATGCCCTGTCCCCAACTGCCAAACTGCAGAATGTACTCCTACACCCATTTGCACGCAAACCACCCACTCACCCTGACGCATCAAATAACTTCCTTCCCTGCCCTCTCCAAGGAAAGTATATAAGCTCTGTTTAAGCTATTCTCAGGACTCTCTGCTATATTCAAGTGAGCTCTGAGCCCCAGCCTGCTGGACCCCCAATAAACTCTTTGTTGTTGCATGAGACAGTCTCTTGGTTGTCTCTTCCTCTGACGCTCGCCTGACATTTACATTGGTACAATCATAAGTGTGACCTTTGCTTTTTGTGTCCAGAATATTACTGACCTTCCAATCTCTAGGGTAAGAAAATTAAGGGCAAATAATTCATGGTTAAGGCGATCCTTGGGAGTGGTAAATACAAGGGTGTAAACCTTAAGGCGGATTAGCCAAGTCTTTAAGGTAAGGTGGGCACGTACCACAATGCCTTGGCCCTGACGGTTGTATGGAATTGCAGTAGTATGACATATTTGCAAGGTAGCACAGAACTGTTTAAACTTGGCACTGGTATGTGCAGGATCGTTTTCCATTTTAATATGTTTTGGTTTACTCATTACAGAAAAGGGTGAAACAAGATGAGAAAGGACATCTTTGGTAGCCTCTCTGGAATGTGGAAATGCGAAAATAAAGCCGCTGAAGGTATGTATAGAAACGTGTATATATTTGCTTTTTTTTTTTTTTTTAATTCAGGAAAATGAGTAACATCCATTTGCCAAACCTGATTGGGCAGTAATCCTTGCGGATTAACTCCCAATTGTTGAATGGGGAGGGAGACAGCACAACCAAGGCATGCTTTTACTATTTCTCATGCCTGTTGCCTGGTAATTTTACAAAGTAATCAAAGGCTCTGGGAATTTAGATGGTGAAGATTGTGTAACTCCGTGGCCTTTTGAATGGAGCCAACAAATATTGAAAAGATGGAACGAGTTGATGCATCAGCTTGGGCATAACTTTTGTTAGAGGGCCGGGAAGATCACAGTGTGCCCTCATGTGTCCTAAGAAAAATGGGTGTTGTCTTGCCTGAATTAGCTGCTGAAGCTGGTGAAACAGAAAGGCCGCATTGGAAGAAGCCTTAATGGCAGGTTAAATCTCCAGCAGGGGCACAGAATGAGCAATGTAGGCACTGTCTGTATAAATATTAACAGGCTTATCAAAAAATGTTATAAAAACTTGTGTTATGGCAAACAATTTCACAAGCTGTGCTGACCTATAGACAGTATCAAAGGTGGTAGGCTGGTTATTGACAACAAAGACTGCATGGCTATTACTGGAACCATCTGTAAAGACAGTAAGGGCTTGAGGAATGGAAGCCTTTTGAGTAATTTTGGGAAAAATAAATGGATGTAATTGGAAAAAATGTAAAAGGGGCCACTGGGGAGGTGGTTATCAATTGTGCCCACAAAGCCTGATAGGACAATACACCATTCATCCCCTGTGTGTAGAAAAAAATGGGTTTGTTCCTTAGTATGTGGAATTAAAATACTATCAGGGTCTTTGCCAAAATGTTGTCGAGAAAGCAAGCGACTTTTTATAATAATAGAAGCTACCTGAGCAGGATAAACCATAATAACCTTGGAGGATGTGGTGGGTAAATAGACCCAAAGCAAGGGGCAGCATTTATTTTCAAACAGTGGATCTCACTGCCAAAATATTCCTGTGGGTGTATGAGGAGTGTGTAAAATAACCAGAACCAGAGGAAGGTTATAAGAAATTTGTGTAACAAACTGTTGGACAATGGCTTCTATGACTTGGTTTAATGCCTGTCATTCCTTGGGAGTAAGCTTTTGAGGGGAGGAGGAGTGGGAATCACCTCTCAAAATATCATTAAGAGGCAAAAGTACACAAGTGGATAATTTTAAATATGTTCTTAGCCATTGAATATCCCCCAGTAATTTTTGAAAATCATTAAGGGTGTGAAGATGGTCCACACGTAGTTGTATTTTAAGAATCTGGATCTGATTATCTTGAAGTTTATGGTGTAATAGGTATAAGGGTCCTGTGTTTTAACCTTATCAGGAGCTATCTGTAGTACCAAGGTAGTGAGGGTTTTGCAAAGGTCCAAGTAACAACTATTAAGGTCATGGGTATTATGTGCAGCAATTAACAAATCATCCATATAATGTAAAATATAAATTTGTGGCCATTGCTCTCTCACAGAATCTACTGCTTGAGCAACGTATTTTCCGCAAAGTCTGGGGCTGTTGGCCATACCTTGTGGAAGAACCTACCATTGAAATCTCTGCATAGGGCCCTGGAAATTAATGTGAGGGACACGGAAGACAAAACAGGGTCTATCCTTATGATGTAAAGGAATGTTAAAAAAGCAATCTTTTAAGTCAATAACCATTTTATAATAGTTTTTGGGAATAGCCACTGGTGTGAGAATGCATGGCTGTAGTGCTCCTATCGGGCGCATAACTTTATTAATGGCACGCAAATCCTGTAAAAGGCAACACTTGACTGATTTTTTCTTGCTAACAAAATAAGAGTATTCCATGGTGAGTTTGAGAGCTCTACATGGCCGGCTGCCAGCTGTTCCCGCACTAACATGGAGGGAGCCTACAATTTTTCTTGGGTAAGGGGCCACTGATCCACCCACACAGGAGTCTGAGTCTCCCAAATAATTTTATCTGCATGGGGTACAGAAGGATCAGGGACTGACACTAAAAATCCAAATACCCATATCCATATGTATTTGTTTTTGTATGGGTTGTATAGGCTCAACCAGTCCTTGTCTCAGTCTCCCTAGGCCTGTACCAGGGACAAAATTCATATGAAGCGTTTGATGAGTCACCATGGAATTTGGACTGGCAAGAATAACTTCCATTTGACTCATAATATCACGGCCCCATAGGTTAACAGGGAGGTCAGGAACAACGAAAGGAGTGACAGTTCCCTTATTACCCTCTTTATCAGTCCAGCTAAGAGCCCTAAAGGTGACCAGAGGATTTTTTGACTTTCCAATCCCTTTAAGGTCAGTCAAGAATGGGGTGAGTGGCCAACCTGATGGCCAGTATTTTTGAGAAATAATTGTGGCATCAGCTACAGTATCAAGAATTACTTGGAATTCCTTTTCTTCAATAAGTAATGTAAGGGTTGGTCTATTATGAGAAATGGGCTGAACCCAATACACATCAGAGGAGCCCAAGGATTCAGTCCCCCAGGGTAGGGTTTGGGCGGTGGAAGTGCCTCCTTAATCTAAGGGAAGGAGTATTAATTGTGTAAGTCTTGTTCCTGCTGGGATGGCTGCAACTCCATTAATAGCTGTGGCCAGTATTTTTATTTCTCCAGTAAAATCATTATCAATAATGTCAGGGAAGACATGAACACCTTGTAAGGTAGGAGAGGCTCTTCCAAGAATAAAGGAACACGTATGAGATGGAGGGGGACCCATAATTGCAGTAGGTAGTATCTGGCGCCCTTGCATTGAGTCTAATATTGTATCGGTGGTGGCACAGAGGTACAATCCTGTGCTGCCTGGGGTGGCTCCTTGGAGGGAGGCAATTGTGGAGAAGGATTTTGAGGTAGGTTGGGAGTTTGGGAGGGAAAAAACCTTATTGCCCCTGGGTTTGTCCTGGGGGAGGTCGGGGCAAGGGGTTGGCCCCACAGAGAGTTTCCTGAAAAGCAGCGAGAAATAGGCTGTCTGAGGGCATTTGTCTTAGATCTACACTCACTGGCCCAGTGACGACCTTTACCACATCTACGGCAAAGGGTAGCTGGGGGCGGTTTAGCCCGGGTTTGCAGAGATGCTATTCCTAGGCTTGGTTTGCCTGTCATACACTCACGTGCAAAATGGCCAGGTTGTTTACAAGTAAAGCAAGTACGTGAGCCAGAATTGTTAAAGGCCTTGGTAAAGGCAGCACCTAGGGCGAGACCAATGCCATGGGCTGCACCCACCACTGCACAGAGTCTAATAAAATCAGAAAGTTCCCCTTTATCCTTATGTGATCAAAAAACATCCTGACATGCCGGGTTGGCGTTTTCAAAGGCAAGATGTTTTACAAAGGTGCTTTCGCTTTTGCTTGGCCCAAGCAAGCATTCTGTGGCTAGGTTAAGCCGGGCAGAAAAAGTGGCTATAAGGCTCAGGTCCTTATCGAATTTTTGCCAGGGAAGTGGTAGCTTTTTTGAGGGAGGCGTCTCCAAGCATGTAAGCCAGCCGTCCGAATCTGCGCCAAAAGTCCAGCAGGGAAATGCGCCTGTTTAGTGTTAGTGTCAAAAGGCGCATTGATCATTAGCTTAACATAAGTCCAGGATTTAGAGAAGGCCTTAGTAAAAATTTTTTTGAGCAGTTTCCCGACAGTGCTCTTTGAAATCTGCATTCCATAATAGGAAGTTTCAGGCACTGAGAATAGCTCGGGCTAAAATTTTCTCATCATTGGGAGTAAGCCATTGTGCGCTGTGGCTTTCTAATAAAGCCAACGTGTTGGGCCCAGTGGGGCCATAGTGAGCAAAAGCATTTTTAAGTTTTTCAAGAAAACACAGGCTTAATATTTTGTAGACACTCTGGGTTTCTTCCTGCCTAGCAGTGAACTCCTCATCCTCTGAGTCCTGATCTTCCTCTTGCCCTTTCCCCACTTGTCCCCCTTGATCAATTTTACCCCGCGTCCTCCTCTTGATGCTCGTCTAAGTCTTTGTCCTCAGCTTGGGCAGGCTTATCTATCTGACTGGTGGTGACTGGGAAGGTGAGAACATGCCGATGGAGTGGCTTAGCCTTTGTATTAGACCACCTTAGGCCAGCTTGCATTGACTCCTTGCCTAAGACTAATGAGCAGAGCTCACAGTCAAGGGATCTTAATTCTTTTAGAAGTTGGATCTGTTCCCATGTATGTTGGAAGGACGCTCGCAAGGGAGCCAGGTTAGGCAAGGGAAGTGGGGAAAAATATCTGGGGGGGGGCAGTTGGCCCCTGAAGGGCCAGACCACAAAAGGCAGGAGGGATATAGGAGGAAGGTGGATGTGTAAGTCCTATAGACTGTGGCAGGGTCCTGAGAGGTGGCGGGTCTTCTGAATGGTAGCAAGCTGCTTCCTTCTCCAGGGTAGCCTCCACCCCACGGGTCAATGTGTCTCAGGGATTTCAAACTGGATAAAGGCAGTTGGTAACCATTGGAGCCTTATTTATTAGGGTGGGATTTTGAGGGTTACCAGAAAGATTCCCAGGGTCCTGGGGAGACTGAGATGGGCCTATATCTATACTAACTGATGGGCATGTGGTGGGGAGACGAGAGGTCTTTGCATAGCATCTTCCCCAATCCTGACAAATTTTAAGGTACCATTGTCAAAGGGTGAACTTTTAAGAATTTCATTAATTAATTAAGGTGGAAACAGGCACTTTTTCTGGGCCAATGGATTCATAATAATCTATTAAACAGTCTTCTAGTCCAAGCCATTTTTTATCATCAATGGTCCCTTCAAGGGGAAACCATGGACACAATTCTCCTATGTATGAAAAGAATAATTTTAAGTCTTTTTCTTGACAGGTGCCCCCCATTTCTTGAAGGACTCCTTGAGGGCTGACAAAAACAAATCATGTGATACCCTGGCTGAGATTCCCAGGGCTCTGTGGAAAGTCACGCTGGGCCTAGTTCTCAGTTTCCAAGGGTGACTCTCATGCGTGGCCTCCTCAAATCCCAACACAATTCATGCCAAAACTTTTGTGAGATTAGTTCCAGAACTCAATCTCTAAGGGAAATCACACCAAAGTTTGAGCCCAGGTGGACCCAGTCATCTCTTCCAACCACCAAACAAATGACCACAAGAGAAACTAAAACATTCCCACATGACCATCATCCGCTGACATATAGACACTCATAATAACCTCTGGCTGGAGGTTTCCATGAGGGGCGAAGCACAAGACCGTGTCCAAAATAATCTCCCTTATGCCTCATTTGCCTAAAGTCAGGGTGGCCTGGAAACCTTCCCTGAGAACCAAGAGTGATCAAATAGGCCTGCCTTTAAAACTGCTCTGCTTCTCCATTTTGAGGCTTACTGACTGTTGGGAATAGATTCTGTGTGTGAATTGGAGTCATGAGAAAATCCAAGCACTTATGCCCTAGCATCTGCAGGGCTTTGAAGAACTCATTTGACCCAAAGAATATCTATTGTCACTTGGTAGAGTTCAGGACCTTACAGAGGAAGGCAAGAGACTTCATCCACATTGACTCTTCTTTTGGCAATTTTGATTTTTGATTCACACATGGAATCTTTCTGTAGATACATCAGTTGCTGAGCATCTAAGCCACAGACTCACACAGGGCCAAGGGTCTGATTTAGACACATCCCTTTACAAGAAATTAAGCAAAGAGCCACAGGTGATGCCCATTAATTTACATTTGAAAACTGTTTTCTTCAGGCTTCACGAAGGGGTGGCCTGAGTCAACGACCTTCCTGACATTCATGGCAACAGAACAATAGGTAAGCAAAAGGCCCAAAGCAGGGTTTCTCCACTGAGACTTTCCTGGTCACACTGATATCTGAGTTTTCTGAGATGTTCCCATTCCCCTCAGCTATCCAGTACATGGACATGTGACAGAGCTTGGAGGTGGTACATATCTTGGACAAAAAACCATGAGCTAATTCTGGAGAGTGGACAGAATTCAGGAAGAAAATAGGAGCTTAGGGAGATAGTAGGTGTTGCCCATTCAAAAGGCAAGTCGCAGTCCATTCTTCAATTGTGCAGGATGAATTTTGGGAAGCTTTCTTCTAGACAGGATACATCCATTGATGCATTCTATTTTTTAATATCTACTACCATGGACACAGTAGCATAATAGACATAGAAACACTCGCCTTGTCAAACGACTTACAAGAAACAGTCCACTTTAAACCAAAAAAAAAGCCTTTCCTACCTATTCTCAGAACATGAGACAAAACCACAAACTCACACCCACACACACAAAGGCACCTCTTTCCCTAAAGCAGGTCTGTGAGTATCCGGAGGGTCCTCTGACTGGTGAGTAATATTATGGTCCCCCGAAATGGCTTGTCATGTTTCAGATCTGGTCTTCTTGGCCACCCTGAGAAGTTATCAGGAGCCAGCGATAAACCCCTACCTGTTTTCTCAGGAAAGGCCCCTCTTCAGAGCTCTCCTGGCATTTTGCAATCCTCACAGCAGTAGGTACAAAGAAGAACTGACTCTGTGCTTGGTAGAACCAAACAAGTGAGCCCATTGGAACTGGGGCTGGGACTGGCTCTGGGTGCCTGGCTTCCTGGATCCCAAGTTTAGAGAGTTCCATCAAGAAGGAAGTGAGGTAGGTCACGTCCTTCAGGAACTGAATGAGGTCACTGCCTTGGCAACCACTTTGTCCTAACAGTTGCTTCCAAGGGTCCAATGAGATGGAGGCTGCCCCTAATTTCTGTGACATTTTCACAAGTTAGAATGGTATATCAACCATAGGAACCCGAACAGAGCTCTCCAAACTGGCGTGGTTTGGTCCATCTTCTCTTCATTAAGAAGACAGAGGCTGGTTCAGACACATCCCTTCATCCTCTATAAGATGTTTGTCATGAAAGATGACTTTTGCTCTCTCAGGTCTTTCATAACTGCCTACATCTTCTCAAGGGATCATTCTGCATGGACCTTTGAGGTTCTCAGCAGGTGGAAGATTCCCTACATTCCTGTATTATAAGACCAACTCTGTCCCTGCTCTTCTGTAAAGTTAGATTGAGGGAAAGTGTATGGTTAGGGTTAATAACATGTTAATTTTGGGGTAGGAAACATTTTGCGGAATGAATAATGGTATTGGGAACCTGCGATATTTACAAGAATATACAGTTGAAATATAAGTATGAAAACAAAAATCTAGGTAAGATTTGAAGTCCAGAAGGGCATTGGGCCCTTGATTGGGATACTGAGCTTTGAAATATATTCTGCACAGATTTCTCAGATAAATCTATATAGAATTGCATAGGGCCTTGTAACTTGGATGATTGAATGTCGAAGAGAACATCCAGTCAAAAAGGAATAGTCGTTTGGATTAAGAACACAGTCTGTAGGTTACAGAAGAAGAATGAGTACAGGATTTGGACAAAAAGCTCTTTAACAATAGGGTCTCGATTAGAGAGTGAATGTCAATGTCAGCACATGTAAAGGGGCAGTCACAATTATGAACTGGGGTATATATGTAGAAAAGCAGATATCAATAGAGACATTAGGAAATGACACAAAGTATAAAGTGAGTGATAGGATTAGACATTTTCAACACAGTTGAGGTTGAATATATGATCTTAGGAAGAAACAAATATGTAATCACATATAGGATTGACTTTTGAGAGCATTAGGCAACCTGGACATGGATATTTTTAGTAATCCATGTTTACTTTCCATTAAGGCTTCGGTACAATCATAACTTTGCATTTTGTGTTCAGAATATTACTGTGATAAAATATATATATATAGATCAGGTGACATGAGTATTTCTTCCAACATTTCTGGGAGCAATATTTTGAAGACTTATTAATCATTATTTGGTGTACAAAGGGGTGTACCCTGTGTCTATGAATATACAGATAATGCATTAAGAGACCATACTTGTAATAAATTATATAACTGGTTCCACTTAAAATAATGGATTGAATTGATATCTGAAAATATATAAGAAATCATATTTTGATATACTGTCATTCATTTCAACCAGTTATACATCTAATGGTATTATTATGGTTATCATTTATCATGAAGGGTGCGTGAGTTTTGCTTTAAAAATGATTATGGAAATCAAAAATAATGTGTTTGGAAAGAAGTCTCATGAAAAGACCTGTCAAGAAACCTCGAGGAATGCATGTGTTCTGAAGCAGGATTTGATTGAAAGTTAAACAAATGCCTATAAATTTGTGAACTTGTGGATTAAATATATTTCCTATGATGTGGATAAACTGAAGAAATAGTAATATACCAATGTTGAATACAAATGAAGGTCAAAATACACATCATGTCCCATAAGAATCTAATTGCATTGATATTAAACTGGGTGAGTTACTGTAGATATATTAGGATTTGAATGCACCATTCACTGAAGTTAGTTTTCAGTATTAGGAAACAAATATGAATTTCAGGTGGATGAATATTTCTGAGAATAATCTTGTGAAAAGTTGATTAGAAATCCACATAAATAAACGTGAATGAATTTAGGGAGTGTATAATAAGACTCATATATTTCATATTTTGAAAAATCTGGAGAGTATATATATATATATATATATATATATATATATATATATATATATATAACAAAACACACACACAGACATTAAAACCAGCAATATATATACCAAACGAAATTCATCAAGAAATATATATAATCCACAGATCCAAAAATATTCATTTTACTGTACATGGATTTATGTATAACGTTGTTCTACTAGGAAGCTCACCCATAGTTTGAATTTTCAGTTCCAAAAGTGTTTAAGAGGAGTGATCTCTTCTTACAATTTGTATCTGCCAAGTCAGACACCTCACAAGAATGTACATGTGATACAAGTTAGGATTCTATATGTGCATATAAAAACACATGTGCTTAATAGGCTTCAGAGAATGGGAGACAGAAATTCACATGTTTGTTAACTTTAAAACACATGGAGAGAGATCCAAAATGGCGGCGGGTGTGGAGAAATCAAGTCTCTGACCTCTTCAGCTGCGCGGGAATAGGGAATCATAAACTGTCTAAATGCTGTTGCTCAAGATCACTAGATAATGCTGAGGTGACGTGAATCTGGGGCGAATAGTCTGGGCCCCTCAGAACACACACTGATCCTGGATCGGCTACATTCAACCTCCGGTTTGGCTGGTTCTCGTGACTCAGCACTAAGATCCCGCTGAAATAACTGGTCGGCCCTTCTGAGCTTACAGAGGTAAATGCCAACCAAGCCTTCAAAGGCAGTGGCCACAGGATTGAAACAGGGCTTGGGAGAGACAGTCAGGACCCACCCATTGCATTGGTCACCTGGCAAAGGGAAAGAACGGTCACCATTTGCATGGGATACCACCATAGCATAGAACTGACGTCACGGGCGCAGGAGATAACTTCATTGAAACCAGCGCTACAGGTTAATAATCCCCTAGCCATCTCTCTCCACACAGCAGGAAAACCTTAAGGGCCCCTCTCAGCTCTCCGGTTAGGGCCCCTCTCAGCTCTCCCATGAGCGCGATAGCTAGACCGAGGGAATCAGAAGTGGCGCAGGACTCACGGCGCAGAAATCCAGGCTACGGGTCCCTCCAGTGCTTACAACTGAGGTCTCTTGCTCCAGCTACTGGGGGCGTGACTCCCAGAGGGCAAGCAAATTTGCTGGGGGTTCTTAGCCCCAAGCTCTACAAACTTAGGGTCTGAGGGAGGCAAACAGGGAGAGTATGCCCAGGCGTTCATGGAAACAGGGCTCCCAGGAGCAGCAGACCTGGCGTGTAGCCAGTATTGTGGTGAGCGTCACATTCTCTTTAGTGACTTCCTCCTTTTTTTTCTTATATCTTTCCTCCCAAGCATCAAATAAATTTATAAGAGTAAACAGTAACTCAGTAGTCAAACAGAACAAGAAGTAAAATGAGCAGCATAATAAAGCAAGGAAGAAAAGCAGTACAATCAAAGAAGGACAGCCTAAATATTCAGGAGGACCTAGAGTCATCAGAAAAATGGTCATATAAAGAACTCAAGGAATACCTTAGACAGATGGAATGGAACTTAAAGAGGATACGAGACAGCAAATCCAAACAGTGAAAGAACACATTGAATATGAATTTCATAAACAGATAAAATAAGAAGTTAAGCATCTTTATCCAGAGATAAAGATTATTTAAAAATCAAACAATAATTCTAGAAATGAAGGAAACCATAAACCAAATCAAAAACTCAATTGATAGTATCAGTAACAGAGTGGAGCAAGTAGAAGCCAGAATGTCAGATAATGAAGACAAAATATATCATCTTGAAAAGAGTCTAGCCAACAGAGAAAGGCTGGTAAAAAATCACGAGAAAAACATTCAAGAGATATGCGATAACATAAAAAAAAAAAAACCTTACGAGTCATAGGGATAGAGGAGTGTACAGAGATTTAAACCAAGGGAATGAGTAACCTGCTGAATGAAATAATTACAGAAAACTTTCCAGAAATAAAAAAGGAAACGGATATAAAAATTGTAGATGCATAGAGGACACCGAGCAAACAAAATCACAGTAGACCAATGCCAAGACACATTGTTTGAAGATATCTAAAATATAGAAGAAAGAGAAACTATTAAAAGCTACAAGAGAAAGGAGGGAGATTACATTCAGGGGTGAGCCAATAAGGTTAACAACAGATATTTTATCACAGATGATGAAAGCGAGAAGATCCTGGAACAATGTATTTCAAACACTGAAAGACAATGGAGGCCAACTAAGAATTATGTATCCAGAAAAATTAAGCTTCAGGTACGACAATGAAATAAAAATCTTTCATGTTAAGCAAAAGCAAAAAGAATTTGCAGCCAGAAAACCAGCATTGCAAACCGTCTTGAGCAAAACACTACATGAAGAAGAAATGAAAAACAACCACCAAAACCATCAGTGGGAAGTACCTCGGTAATGACAGAGGGCGGGGGGAAAGCTAATCATGGAGAAACAAACTTAATTAAAAAAAATAAATAATCAAACATGGCTGGCAGAACAAACCATACATCAATGGAAACTCTAAACGTTAATGGCTTAAACTCTCCAATAAAGCGACATAGGCTGGTAACTTGGATTAAAAAAACAAATCCAACAATATGTTGTCTCCAGGAGACACAGCTGAATGGAAAAGACATACACAGGCTGAAGGTGAAAGGTTGGGAAAAAATATTACATGCACACGTTCCTTTTAAGCAAGCAGGGGTGGCCATCCTAATATTGAATAAAATTGACTTCAAGACTAAGTTAATCAAAAGGGATAAGGAAGGACATTACATACTGTTGAAAGGAACCATTCACTAACAACACATAACAATTATCAATATTTATGCACCAAATAATGGTGCTGCGATGTTCATAAAACAAATTCTCCTCAAGTTCAAGAATCAAATAGACCACAACATATTTCAACACACCTCTCTCACCATTGGAAAGATCCTCCAAACAAAAGTTGAATAAAGAAACTATAGAACTCAATATCACAATCAACAACTTAGACTTAACTGACATATATAGAATATATGAACCTTCATCAAGTGGATATACTTTTCTCTCAGCAGCACATGGATCCTTCTCAAAAATAGAACATATATTATGCCATAGGGCAACCCTCAGTAAATATACAGGGGTAGAGATAATACCATGCATTTTATCTGACCATAATGGAATGAAACTGGAAACCAATGATAAAAGAAGGAAGGAAAAATCCTACATCACATGGAAAATGAACAATATGTTACTGAATGATCAATGGGTTACAGAAGACATAAAGGAAGAAATAAAAAATTCTTAGTGATAAAGGAAATACAGACACAACATACGGGAATCTATGGGACACAATGAAGGCAGTTTTAAGAGGAAAATTTATTGCCTGGAGGTCATTCCTCAAAAAAAGGAAAACCCAACAAATAAATGAGTTCACATTTCATCTCAAAGCCCTAGAAAAGGAAGAGCAAAACAACAGAAAATGTAGTAGAAGGCAAGAAATAATTAAAATCAGAGCAGAAATCAATGAAAGTGAAACAAAATAAACTATTGAAAAAATTAACAAAACTAAAAGTTGGTTCTTTGAAAAAATAAATAAGATCGACAGGTCCTTAGCCTAGGTAACGAATAAAACAAGAGACAGAACTCAAATTACTAACATACGGATGAAAAAGGCAATATCACAACAGATGCTACAGAAATACAAAGGAAAATTAGAAATTATTTGGAAAACCTATATTCCAATAAAATAGAAAATAGTGAAGACATCAATAAATTTCTTAAGTCATATGATTTGCCCAGACTGAGTCAGGAGGATACACACAATTTAAACATACCAATATCAATGGATGAAATAGAAGAAGCAATCAAATGACTACTAACCAAGAAAAGCCCAGGACCGGATGGGTATACAGCAGAGCTTTACAATGCCTTTAAAGAAGAATTAATACCAATACTTTTCAAGTTATTTCAGGAAATTGAAAAACAGGGAGCACTGCCAAATTCATTCTATGAGGCCAACATCACCCTGATTCCAAAACCAAAGACACCTCAAAGAAAGAAAACTACAGACCAATATCTCTGATGAACATAGATGCAAAAATCCTCAATAAAATTCTGCCAAATCGAATACAAAGGCACATCAAAACAATTGTGCACTATGATCAGGTAGGATTCATCCCTCGGATTATTCCCTGAAGACCTTAAAAGAGCATATTTCAGGGAAACTGCCACATTGATGTTCATAGCAGTAGAATTCACAATTGCTAGACTGAGGAACCAACCCAGATGCCCTACAATAGATGAATGGATAAAAAAATGTGGCATTTATACACCATTGAGTATTATGCAGAACTGAAAAATGAGAAAGTCATGGAATTTGCAGGGAAATGGATGGCACTAGTGCAGATTATGCTTAGTGAAGCTAGCCAATCCCTAAAAAAACAAATACCAATTGCCTTATTTGATATAACGAGAGTAAGTAAGAACAGAGCAGGGAGGAAGAGCAGGAAAAAAAGATTAACATTAAACAGAGACATGAGTTGGCGGGGAAGGGAGAGAAAAGGGAAATTGCATCGTAATGGAGGGAGACCCTCATTGTTACACAAAATTTCATATAAGAGGTTGTGAGGGAATGAGAAAATAAACAAGGAGAGAAATGAATTATAGTAGATGGGGTAGAGAGAAAAGATGGGAGAGGAGGGGAGAGGGGATAGTAGAGAATAAGAAAGGTAGCAGAATACAAAAGTTACTAATAGGGCATTATGTAAAATGTGGAGGTGTGACCGATGTGATTCTGCAATCCGTATTTGGGGTAAATATGGGAGTTCATAACCCACTTGAATCTAATGTATGCAATATGATATGTCAAGAGCTTTGTAATGTTTTGAACAACCAACTAAAAAATAAAATAAAATAAAATAATTGAAAAAAAAAACACATGGAGAACTATTTCAACACAAATTGACTAGATTTATAACTCCTGCCTTATATAATGCAAAATGCAAGTCCAACTATATACCATACCTCCTCTGAAATGCTTGTAATTCTATTCTGTTTGGGTTGTTTTTCTCGATCATATGAGGATTAGTAGTCAGAGACTAGTAGGGTATTGGTTAGTGCCAGGGATTCAGTATTTCAAATGAAAAATTGGAAAATAAACCCAATATGTATGCAAATATGTGCTACACTAAAATTTTCCCACTCTCATCCAGAACAATGCCTTGACATTACCCTCGCCCCAAGTAATACATCATTAGAGGAGAAGAGTTAGAAAATATGGGAATAAATATCTGGAATGGAATATGCTCAAAAATTCTCAACCTTGGAGGTGGTAGAGTAGTTTCCAAAATAAGTGACATGGTAAACACTCCACAAACATGGAGCTTTGCTGGCCTGAAGACTTCTTGAGGAACTGCCTCTGAGTTTGGGCACTTGAAATAGATGTATTTGTCTGGAGCTTTAGCTTCCTTTGTAATGAGACCATCAAAGCTGGGTCTGCATCTATGTGACCTGGAGGACATGGTTTAATATTTTCCAATGAACATGAGGCGACAGTGCTAAATTCAATCTTTTTAGGTAAACTGTGGCCACTAGGGGCTAAGTCTCTCCCCGTGTGGACTGTGAAGCCATTTGGTCATCCTCCACATTTTATGGTGTTTCTTGCTGGTTCACTGGTAGTTTGGTATTTGCTTCACGAAATAGAAGGAGTTCAACTGAAACACAGTGCTGGAGGGAGTTCTGTCACGTGTAATGTGTCAGGGTCTGCAGGAGAATGCACCAACCAAGGTTCTATCCCTCATAGCTTGCCCCTTGACCATAGCAACCTAATTCTGAACATTGCCCTGAAACATCTGTATATAACAAGATGCCATTACATATAAGGGTCTGCTGGCTGAACCATGTCAGCCACAAGATATTTGGAAGCCAATGGCAGATCCACATGGCCCCACCACAGATGCTCCATCACACACCTGCCCACCATGGCTATAGGCCCACTATTCAGCAGGCTCCAATTTACTGGCATCTCTGTTCTACACCATTTTCTTTAAACCCAGTCAACCAAGGCACTGTCTGGTATACTCGTAATCAGCAACAGGATATTCAAAGGTTCTCCAGTGCCACATGTTCATGAAAATTTAAAAAAATGTCATGGTATTTAATGAGCCATTTTTCAAGGATGATGTTGGAGGCAATGTGAGTTTCAATGCATTCAAGAAAACTTAAATGATGAGGATGCTCATTTCAATAAAAGGTTTGGAGAACTCTCAGAGGCAAGTCTTTCCAAAGCGTAGCCAAAAGGTCACATGAAGCAAGGCACATTGAGGTCTACAATGTGAGGACCATGTGTGTTTTGACTCTCAACTATGGCTGCCAAGTCGTTCAGAATAAAATCATGTGATATCATGGCTGAGATTCCCAGTGCTGTGTGGAAAGCAACCCTAGTCCTAGATCTCAGTTTCCAAGGGCCAATCTCATGCGTGGCCTCCTGAAATCCCAACACAATTCATGGCAATACTTCGCTGAGATCAGGTCCAGAACTCAGTCTCTAAGGGGAATCACACCTGAGTTCAAGCCAAGCTGGACGTAGTCATCTCTTCCAATTGCCACACAAATGACCACAATTAAAACCAAAACACTCCCACGTGACCCTCATCTTTTTCCATTTAAACACTCATCATAACTTCTGGCTGGAGGTTTCCATGAGGGGCTCAGCAGAAGACAGTGTCCAAAATAATCTCCCTTGTCCCTCATTTGCCTAAATTCAGGGTGTCTGGGACACCCTTCCGGTGAACCAGGAGTGATCAAATAGGCCTGCCATTAATACTGCTCCGTTTCTCCAATTTGAGTCCTACTGACTGTGGGTTTTTGATTCTTTATGTGAATTGGAGTCATGAGAAAACACAAGCACCTATGGGCTACCCTCTGCAGGACTTTGAGGAACTCATTTGACCCAAAGGATCCCTATTCTCACTTGATGGAGGTCAGGAAACTTACAGAGGAAGGCGAGAGATTTCATTCACAAGGACTGCTCTCCTGGCCATTTTCGTTTTGGATGTACTCATGGAACCTTGCTTTAGGTACATCAGGTGCTGAGACTCTAAGCCTCAGCCTCACACAGGGCCAAGAGTATGAATAAGACACATCCTTTTCAAAGCAATTAAACAAAGAGCCACAGAGGATGCCCATTCATTTCCATTTGAAAACTGTTTTTTTCAGGCTTCACAAAGGACTTTGAGGAACTCATTTGACCCAAAGGATCCCTATTCTCACTTGATGGAGGTCAGGAAACTTATAGAGGAAGGCGAGAGATTTCATTCACAAGGACTGCTCTCCTGGCCATTTTCGTTTTGGATGTACTCATGGAATCTTGCTTTAGGTACATCAGGTGCTGAGACTCTAAGCCTCAGCCTCACACAGGGCCAAGAGTATGAATAAGACACATCCTTTTCAAAGCAATTAAACAAAGAGCCACAGAGGATGCCCATTCATTTCCATTTGAAAACTGTTTTTTTCAGGCTTCACAAAGGGGTGGCCTGAGGCAAAGACCTTCCTGACATTCAGGGCAACAGAACAATAGGTAATCAGAAGGCCCAAAGCAGAGTTTCTCCACTGAGACTTTCCTGGTCCAAGTGATTTCTGAGTTTTCTGAGATGCTTGCCATTCCCTTCAGCTATCCAGTACATGGCTATGTCACAGAGTTTGGAGGTGGTACATAACTTGGACACAAAACCATGAGCCTATTCTGGAGAGTAGCCAGAATTCAGGAAGAAAACAGGAACTTAGGAAGATAGCAGGTGTAGCCCATCGATAAGGCAAGCAGAGGTCCATTCATAAATTGGGCAGGATGAATGCTGGGAAGCTTTCTACTAGAAAGGACACATCCATTGATGCATTCTGTTTTCTAATGTCTACAACCCCGGACACAGTGGAATTCACAGATATAGAAACACTTGCCTTGTCAAAGGACTTACTAGAAAAGATTCACTAAATAATAATAATAAAAAAAAAAAAACCCGGCTTTCCTACCTATTCTCTGAACAAGGGAAAACCACAAACCTACACCAACACCCGCAAAGGCACCTGCTTACCCCAAGTAATTCTGAGACTATCTGGAGTGTCCTCTGACTGGTGGGCCATAGTATGTTCCCTCAAAATGACATGTCCTCTCTCAGATCTGTTCTCCTTAGCCAACTCTGTGAAGTTGTCAGGAGCCAGCTGTGAGCAACTACCTTTTTTTTCCAGGAAAGGCCCCTTTTCAGAACTCTCTTGGCATTTTGCCATCCTCACCTCAGAAGGTACCAAGAAAGACTGATTCTGTCCTTGGTAAATCCAAACAAGTGAGAACACTGGGACTGGGACTGGGACTGGCTCTGGGTGCCTGCCTTTCTGGATCCAAAGTTCAGAGAGTTCCATCAACAAGGAAGTGAGGTGAGGTCACTTCCTTCAGGAACTGAATGAGGTCACTACCTTGGCAACCTCTTTGTCCTAAAAGTTGCTTCCAAGGGTCCCATGAGATGCATGCTGCACCTACTACCTGTGAAAGTTTCACAAGTTAAAATGGTATAACAACCATAGGCACCAGGGAACAATTCTTCATACAGGCCTCATTTGGTCCATCTTCTCTACATTAAGAGGAGAGTGGCTGATTCAGACTCAACCCTTCATCCTGTTCAGTTTTTTTTGCCATGGAAGATAAATTTTGCTCTCTGAGGTTCTTCATAGATGCCTGCATCATCTCCAGGTTCATTTCTACATGGAACTTTGAGGTTCTCAGCAGGTGAAAAATCCCCTACATTCCTGTATTGTAAGACCAACTCTGTGCCTGCTCTTCTGTAAAGTTAGATTGAGGGAAGAGGGTATGGTTCGGATTAATAACATGTTTGATTTGTGTTAGGAATTACTCTGCTGGATGAGTATTGGGAACCTGCCATATTTATAAAAATATAGAGGTCAAATATTGTTAGGGTCGGGTGCGCATAGGACAAAGAGACCACCAAGAGACTGTATCATGCAACAACAAAGGCTTTATTGTAGGCCCAGCATGTTGGGGCTCAGAGCTCACTTGAATAGAGCAGAGAGCTCCGAGAACAGCTTAAGCAGAGCTTATATAATTTCCTTGGAGAAGACAGGGTTTAGAAGTTTATTGATGGGTCAGGGCGAGTGGGTCATTTGCTTTCAACCGGGTGACTGAGTACATTCTGCAGTTTGAAAGTTGGAGACAGCACACTCTGAGAACAAGATTAGCAAACCGTTCTCATGATTTCAACAGTGTTATGTTAAGCATACAGAAAAACAGAAAGTGACAAGTACCTATTTTATCAACCTTACATTCCCCACTTCTTCTTCTGGTTACTTTTAATCATAAAAGTGATCATTGAGGGGTGTTACATTTTATGTCTGCTAGTGGTGTATATTGTTGTCGGATTACCATAAGTTTAACTTGTCCAATTTGAGCTTGGAGAAAGGAAACTACATAGTTGAGCCAACAGGGTCCTACAGTTCGCAATAATATGAAGATAATTAATCGACCGGCCAGGGCTGATGAAAGCCTAGTTAACCAGAGGGACTGTGTGAACAAAGACTTAAACCACCCTTTTTGGGCCTCTCTCTCTCGTTGACGCTCTTCAAGGCGTTTTCTTAATTTTCTCATAGATTCTTTTACCACTCCAGTATGGTCAGCATAAAAACAGCATTCTTCCCTCAAGGCAGCACAAAGTCCCCCTTCTCTCATGAAGAGGAGGTTTTAACCCTCGCCTGTTCTGTAAAACAACTTCAGAGAGAGAGGTTAAAGATTCCGGTAAAGCTGTGATGGAGGTTTCATTATCTTTAAGTTTTGGTCTATTACTGCTTCTAATTGGATCATTTGTTGTTTCCCATGGACTAGGGCAGTGGTTCCTGTGCCCACTCCTGCAGCAACTCCTATTCCTAATAGGATGGCTAAAGTGAGAGATACAGGTTCCCAGTGGAACTGGGTTGTATGCCCTCCTATTTGGTCTTTAAATGAAACTGCGTCTTCATAGAGCACTCTGGGAAACATCTGTACCATTGCATAATTAATCACATCTATTGACCATTTCATGAAAACATAAATAATGTTTAAGTACATAGAATCTTTCTGTTGTAGGGACGGAGAAGGCAAGGCACCTAAGATAGCACCAAAGACAGGGAAAAGTCTTATTTGGTTGCAAACGGATGTAGATTGCATTGCTTCTGTTGTAATCAATTAATCCCCTGAACCCCAAGTTTAGGTAGTTTCAGAATTTGTACCCAACATGTAAGGGAAGGGGCTCATAAGTTCACAGTCTGCAGAAGTTCACAAAAAGCAGTTTTTGTTTCTGTTATTTTTTTCCTCGGTTCTGGGCAAGTTAACTTTTCAAGGACACCTGAAAGGGGGAGAGCTTTTGTTTCTCTTTTTTTTTTCTCCCTGCCAGTTGTTACCATGGAGCCTAGTTGGCAACTTCTTTATCTTAAAATTGTAGCCATCTCTGTGAAGCCCCTACTCAAGGCCAGAGGCCTTGTTCAGATATTTTGTGAAAAACTAGTAAGGGTGTGACTAGCTCAGGAGTGCTGACTTTTTTAGCCAGTTGCCAAGTAGACCAGGGCAACACGAAAAGAGGAAGTTTATCTACAATGAACTCTTTTATAGGGACTCTTGGTGAAAATCCTAAAGTCAGCCATGGTGAAGACTTCTGGAGAAGGTCATTTAAGACTTTTCTGTGGGCATGGTACAGAGCGGGAAGACGTGGAAGGCAAGGCTGAGAGCAGCTCCATGGATCTGAGAATGAGGAAGGAGAGATGTAAAAGAATATTGGGAAAGGGGTTTGGGATTTTCCTAGAAACAAAAACGTGAGCAGTAGAACAGGTAGAGCAGAGGGGATGGCGGGAGTGAGTATCCCAAAAAGCCTGTGAGGGACTTTGAATTCTTAGTCACCTGTTTTAAGTGATGACAAAGCAACTTTAAAGGCCATTTTAATTACATCTTGGATAGGGGTCTGAGGGCTCTTCTCAGCTGTTTTGAGCTTTGGGTTAGCTGGTAAGAGGACCTGGTGGGACCCATTGTGGGCACTGACAGGAGAAGAGAGAAGTGTGTGGGTGGAGGGGTACCTCAGTACCTGCTACCTCAGCAAGGGGGTCCTTCGGTTTTGGTTGTCTAATTGGTAATATGGCCAATGCTTTGTATTGAATTTGATGAGGAGTTTGGGGTCTACCAGGCACTCCCTGTATGCTAACATCCCCATGACTAACAGAAGAAGTCGGGTTTTCCCCCACACAGCTGTGACTGTTTGTGGCTTTGATAGTCTGCAGGTCAAACATAGTTATCTAGGCTAGCCAACCTGCATCTGTCTCGCCTGTCCCTACATCCATAATGTTTGTTTCCATTATCTATGATACAGAAGGGATTTAATGGAATTTTAGTGGGATCCGCTTTATCAGGGATATCCCAATAGGAAAAACCTATATCCAGCTGACAAATGTCTGGTTGTTGAGATTGCCAACAGGTCCCTAAGGGGGCTGTATGCGAATAGATTATTCAATGAGGATTTGTGATCAGCCATCGCTGCTGAATGAGCTGATGAGGGTTAGGACTACTGGTGGCCAAGAGGAGAGTCTATAGCCTTATCCACATGTCGAATACGCAAGTTGAAAGGGTTACCAGTCATTTCCAGTCTCCAGCAAGAGTCTGGACAGAGCGCAGGCTTGAGACTTGAGGCGTGGATCCAGGAAGTGATTCGGTCTACTTTTACTGCTGTAGGTGTTATAAGTAGCACCTGGTATGTTCCTTTCCAGGGGTGTTCCAGGGATGACACCTGACATTGTCTTATGTAGATGAAGTCTCTTACTCGATATCAATATGGTGTCCCCTCGTCCCCAGGTTGGTAGGCCATGGCCAACTGTTTTAACAGGTATTGCTGAGTTCTTTCAAGAGCTTTAAGTCTGTAAAGCAAGAGGGTGTGGAAAGGATCATTAGGTCTTATTGTTGGGGTTAGGTCCCTTACTGGAGGAGGGACACCATTGAGAATTTCACAGGTGGAGAGGTTACAGAAAGAAACAGAGGGTGTAGTTCTTCCATGAAACAGTGCATAAGGCAGGAGCATAGTCCAATCTTTTTATGCCGGTCTCTAAGCTTAATTTTGTTAACGTCTCTTTAATGGTTCTATTGATTTTTTCTACCTGTCCTGAGCTCTGTGGTCTATAAGCATAATGTAACTATCAAATAATCACCACAGTACTGGTTAACCCTTAACTTACCTGAGCCATGAACGCTGGTCCATTATCAGACCCTATTACCTTAGGCAGGCCATATCTTGGAAAAATATCTTTCAGGATCATCTTGACCACAATTTGCGCCATCATTTTTTGTTGTTGTTGTTGTGAAGGCTTCAATCCATCCTGAAAATGTATCTACAAAGACTAGGAGATATTTAAGACGATACCTTGCTGGCTTAACTTCAGTAAAGACCACTTTCGAGAATTGTCTTGGTCTCCTTCCTTGAAGGTGCTTTCCTACAGGAAGCTTGGAAGGGTAAGAATTAACCAATTGATGGACCCGACAGGCTATTGATACCCATTCAGTTATTTCTTTTCGCTGTGAGTTGGTTAGTGGAAAACTCTGTTCTTGATCCTTCAGGAATGCCTGAAGTTTCTTTGAACCAAGTTGAGTGAGTTGATGTACATTTTCTACTGACATTGTTAGAGCTGTGACTATAGAAGTTTTTACTGAAGGATTCAGAAATTCCACTTGGGGTCCTTCAGGGTTAAAAGTTATTTTGACCCAGAGCTTGGTGAGCACATCTCTACCCATCAATGGAGCCAGGCCTTCTGGGATTACTAGGAAGGATTGATGAATTTTTCCTTTCCTCAGGTGCATGGTCCTCCTAGTTTTCCAAGTCCAATATTTACTGCCTATAGCCCCTTGAACTAGGGACCTTTGATTTGTTAGAGAACCCAATGAGGCCTGAAGGGCTGAGTATATTGCCCCTATATCTAATTCAAAGTTTACTAGGGTCCCCTCCACTTCAAAAGATATTTACTTTCACTGTGAGTTGGTTAGACTCCATCCACAATGAGTGCTCTTTTGGCCATTTTGGTTTTGGATGCACACAAGGGATCTTTCTCTAGATCCATCAGGTGCTGAGAATCTAAGTCACTGCCTCACACGGCGCCAAAATGCTGATTCAGTCACATCCCTTTCCAAAGCAATTAATATAAGAGCCACAGGTGATGTCCACTCATTTTCATTTGAAAACTGTTTTCTTCAGGCTTCATAAAGGGATGGCCTCAGTCAAACACCTTCCTGACATTCAGAACAATAGAACAATAGGAAAGCAAATGGACCAAAACAAGGTTTCTCCACTGAGACTTTCCTGGTCACACTGATATCTCCCATTCCCTTCAGCTGTCCAGTACATGGCCATTTCACAGAGCTTGGAGGTGGTACATATCTTGGACACAAAACCATGAGCCTATTCTGGAGAGTGACCAGAATTCAGAAAGAAAACAGGAACTTAAGAAGATAGTAGGTGTTGCCCATCCATTAGTCAAGACACAGTCCATTCATCAATTGGGCAAAATGAATCCTGGGAAGCTTTCTCCTAGATAGGAAACATCCATTGATGCACTCTCTTTTATAATGTCTACAACCACGAACACAGTGGGATACACAGACATGAAAACACTGGCCTTGTCAAACGACTAACCAAAAACAGTTCACACCAAACCAAATAAATCGCGTTTCCTACCTATTCTCAAAACATGAGACAAAACCACAAACCCACACCCACACCCACAAAGGCACCTTCTTCCCCCAAGAAGGTCTGTGACTCTCCGGAGTGTCCTCTGACTGGTGGGCCATACTATGTTCACTGGAAATGGCATGTCCTATCTCACATGTGGTCTCCTTGGCCAACACTGTGAAGTTGTCAGAAGCGAGCGGTGAGCCACTACTTGCTTCCTCAGGAAAGTCCCCTCTTCAGAGCTTTCCTGGCATTTGGCCATCCTCACATCAGTAGGTACCAAGAAAGACTGACTCTGTCCTTGGAAAATCCAAACAAGTGAGAACACTGGGACTGGGACTGGGACTGTCTCTGGGTGCCTGCATTGCTGGATCCCAAGCTCAGAGAGTTCCAAAACCAAGGAAGTGAGGTGAGGTCACTTCTTTCAGGAACTGAATGAAGTCACTGCCTTGGAAACCACTTTGTCCTAACAGTTGCTTCCTATGGTCCCTTGATATGGAGGCTGCCCCTACTTCCTGTGACACTTTCACAAGTTAGAATGGTATATAAACCATAGGCACCTGAAAAAAGCTCTCCACACAGGCCTGGTTTGGTCCATCTTCTCTACATTAAGAAGAGAGAGGCTGATTCAGACACAAACGTTTATCCTTATCAGGTTGTTTGCCATGGAAAAAGAATTTTGCTCTCTCAAGTCCTTCATAGCTGGATACATCTTCTCCAGGGATTATTTCTGCATGAACCATTGAGTTTCTCAGCAGGTGGAAGATCCCCTACATTCCCGGATTGTAAGACCAACAATGTCGCTGCTCTTCTGCAACGTTACATTGAGGGAACAGTGTATGGTTAGTGTTAATAACAGGTTCGATTTGGGTCAGGAATCATTCTGCTGGATGAATTATGGTATTGGGAACCTGTGATATTTACAAGAATATATGGGTGAAATATAAGTATGAAAACAGAAATCTAGGTAAGATTTGAAGCCCAGAAGGGAATTGGGCCCTTGATTGGGATAGTTAGTTTTGAATTATGTTCTGCACACATACCTCAGATAAATCGATATAAAATGTCACAGGACCTTGTACCTTGGATGATTGAATGCCGAAGAGAACATCCAGTCAAAAAGGGACAGTAGTTAGGAATAGGAAGATAGTCGGTAGGTATGGAAAAAAGAGTGAGTATAGGATTTGGACCAAATTTTTATAGCAATAGGGTTTCAGTTAGAGAGTGAATGTCAATGTCAGCACATGTGAAGAATGAGTCACAATGATGAACTGGGGAAAATATGTAGGAAAGCAGATATCAATAGAGACATTACAAAATGACACAAAGTATAAAGTGAGTGATAGGATTAGACATTTTCAACAGGGTTGAATTTGAATATATAATCTTAGGAAGAAATAAATATGAATTCACCAATAGGATTGACATTTGAGATCATTAGGCAAATTGGACATGGATATTTTTAGTAACCCATGATCACATTCCATTTTGGCTTTAGTACAACCATAAGTGTGAACTTTGCATTTTGTTTCCAGAATATTACTGTGATAAAATGTATATGTAGATCAGGTGACATGAGTATTTCTTCCACCATTTCTGGGAGCAATATTTTGAAGACGTATATAATAATATTGGGGGTACAAATAGGTGTACAATGTGTCTATGAATAAAGAGATATTGCATGAATAGACTATACTTTGAATAAATAATATAACTGGTTCTATTTTAAATGATAGATTGAATTGATATCTGAAAACATATAAGAAATCTTATATTGATATACAATCATTCATTCCAACCAGTTATACATCCAATTGTAACAATGAGGTGATGGTTCATCATGAAGGGTGTGTGAGTTTTGCTTCAAAAGTGATAATGAAAAACGAAAATAATGCATTTGGAAACAAGTCTCATGAGAAGACCAGTCAAGAAACATGGAGGAATACATGTGTTCTGAATCAGGAAGTAATTGAACGTGAAACAAATGCCTATCAATTTGATAATTTGTGGATGAAATATATATCCTATGATGTGCATTAACTGAAGAAATAATAATGTACCAGTGTGGAATAAAAATAAATGTCAAAATACACATCATGTCCCATAGGAATGTACTTGCATTGATGTGAAACTGGGTCAGTTACTGTAGAAATATTTGGATTTGTATGCACCATTTACTGAAGATAGTTTTCAGTACTAGGTAACAAATATGTATTTCAGGTGGATGAGTATTTCTGAGAGTAATCCTGTGAAAAGTTGTTTATAAATCCACATCTATGAATATGAATGCATTTAGGGAGTGTATAATGAGACACATATATTTCATATTTTGAAAAATCTGCAGAGTGTATATACATACACACACCCACACACACACACACAGACACATAGACATTTAAAAGTAGCAATAAATATGCAAATCGAAATTCATCATGAAATATATATTATCCACAGATCAAAAAATATTCATTTTACTGAATATGGATTAATGTATAATGTTGTTTAACTAGGAAAAGGACAGTGTATGGTTAGGGTTAAAAAAAAGTTCGATTTGGGTTTGGAATCATTCTGCGGGATGAATAATGGTATTGGGAACCTGGGATATTTACAAGAAAGTATAAGTGAAATATAAGAATGAAAACAGAAATCTAGGTAAGATTTGAAGCCCAGAAGAGCATTGGGTCCTTGATTGGGATACTTAGCTTTGAATTATGTTCTTCAGAGATGTCACAGGTAAATCGATGTACAATGGCAAGGGCCTTGTACCTGGATGATGGAATGTCGATGAGAACTTCTAGTAAAAAAAGATAGTCAGTATTATTAGAAAGATATTCGGTAGGTTTTGAAAGAAGAGTGAGTATAGGATTCGGACCAAAAGTTCTTTAGCAATAGGGTTTCAGGTATACAGTTAATGTAAATGTGAGCACATGTGAAGAGTCAGTCACAATAATGAACTGAGGAAAATATGTAGGAAACAGATATCAATAGAGACATTAGGAAATCAGGCAAATTATAAAGTGATTGATAGGATTAGACATTTTCAGCAGTCTTGAGGTTGAATATATAATCTTAGGAAGAAACAAATATGTATTCACCAATAAGATTGACATTTGAGAGCATTAGGCATCCTAGACATGGATGTTTTTAGTAATGCATGCTCACTTTCCATTAAGGCTTTGGTACAATCATAAGTGTGACCTTGCTTTTTGTGTCCAGAATATTACTGTGATAAAATGTATATGTAGATCAGATGACATGAGTATTTATTCCACCATTTCTGGGAGCAATATTGTGAAGACGAATAAATTAGTATTGGGGTTACAAACAGGTGTACCCTGTGTCTAGGAATATAGAGATAATGCATGAATTGACCATACTATGATTGAAGAATATAACTTTTTCCAAATTTCAATAATGGATTGAATTGATATATGAAAATATACAGGAAATCTTATACTGATAAACAATAATTCATTGAAACCAGTTATACATCTAATTTTAATATTAGGTTTATGGTTTATCGTGAAGAGTGTGTGAGTTTTGTTTCAATATTGATTTTGGAAATCCAAAATAATGTGTTTGGAAAGAAGTCTTATGAAAATACCAGACAAGAAAACTGGTGGACTACATACGTTTTGAAGCAGGAAGCTTTTGAATGTGAAACAAATTCCTATAAATTTGTGAACTTGTGGATGAAATATATATTGTATGATGTGCGTATACAGAAGAAATTATAATCTACCAGTGTTGTAAAAAATTAACGTCAAAATACACATCATGTCCCATAGGAATCCACATGCATTGATGTTAAACTAGGTCAGTTACTGTACAAATATTAGGATTTGAATGCAACATTAACTGAAGTTAGTTTTCCTTACTAGGAAAAGAATATGTATTTCAGGTGGATGAATATTTCTGAAAATAATCTTGTGAAATGTTGATTATAAATCCACATACATGAACATGAATGAATTCAGGGAGTGAATATAAGACACATATATTTTATATTTTGAAAAATCTGGAGAGTATATATATATATATATATATATATATATATATATATATATTCATATACACACAAAAAACACACACAGACATTAAAAAGTAGCAATATATATGCCATTCGAAATTCATCATTAAATATATATCATCAACAGTTGCAAACATATTTATTTTAGGAAACAAGATTTATGTATAATGATTTTCAACTGGGAAGCTCACCCATAGTTTGAAATTTCAGTTCCAACAGCGTTTTGGAGGAGTGATCTCTTCTCACAATTTGTATCTTCCAAGTCAGCCATCTCAAAAGTACGTATGTGTGATACCAGGTAGTATTCTATACATGCATATAAAATTACATGTGCTGAATTGGCTACAGAGAAAGGGAGATAGGAATTCACACATTTGTTAACATTAAAAACACATGGAGAACTATTTCAACAGAAAATTTACTAGATTTATAACTCCAACCCTTTATCTTGCAAAAGACAAGTCCAGCTATACACCATGCCTCCTCTGAAATGTTTGTATTTCTATTCTGTTTGGGTTATTTTTCTCCTTCATAATGGTTTAGTAGTCATAGTCTAGTCGGCTTTTGGTTAGTGTCAGGGAATCAGTTTTTCGAATGGAAAATTAGATAATGAATCCAATGTGTATGCAAATATGTGCTACACAAAATTCTTCCCACTCTCATCCAGAACAATGCCTTCACATTACTTTGGCACCAAGTAAGACACAATTAGAGGAGAAGAGTTAGAAAATCTGTGAATACATATCAGGAATGCAAAATCCTCAGGAGTTCACAACCTTGGAGTTGGTAGGGTAGTTTCCGAAAGTAAGGGACAGTGTTGATAGATCCAACCTGATCTTTTATTAAAATTGGGAGCCATCTTGCCACAAAGCCATGAAACGATAATTTTGGCTTTACTATAAATTACTGCAAATTCTGAACCTGCTTGGAATGCCTACCAGTGCCTTGAATTCACCCATGCCTTGCTCTCTTACCAGATAGCAGCACGATCTGAAACTTTAGTGACACCTAGTTAACATTTTCTTTCCCTGGCAAGACAACGAGTCTCTGAGGCTCTAATTGTCCTCATAATTTCTGATGTTGGGGCCAGCAAAAAAAAAAAAAATGTAAACTACCATTAGTGTGATGCTTGTCAAAGTTCTGTTATCTGTAACCCCCCTTATGTGTATCTTTCTGGGCTATATTGCTGGGCTGTAGGAAAGATGAGATTTCTGTCTTGTTCCCGCCGTTTTGGGAGGGAGAGGCAGCCTGGCCGGTAGAAATAATAAGCTTCCCTTTATTTGATTTTAATTGGAGTCAGTGGTCTTTTCTTGAATCCTGGTCTAACATTTTGGAGTTCCCCAGTGAGATGACCCTGCCCTACCAGATCACAAGACCAGACTGCTGGAAATTCTGAAGCTGGCCTTCCCTCCAAGGCTCTAGGCTTGAGAGATACTCTAGGTGGTGCAAAACTTAAGACGTTCCAAGGACTTCAGTTGAGCCTTTGGTCCCGGGAGCACTGCATTGAACCACTGCACTAAAACTATTAGCAATCGCCTGGTGAAGGAGGCCTCCATAGGTAAGTGGCGCCTATATAACATCTGATATCCGGTTAAAGGAGATCTCTTCTGATGACAGAGAGGTGGCCTGGGAAGGCTCACTTATACTCGTCTCCGGGACAGTAAAGAGAATCGTTCTGTCCTCTGTTCTGTTCTGTAGGGAATTGCTATGGAAGGGTAGAGAGGTGCCGACGGGCATGCACTTGCTCCTACCCTAGACCTTTAGCAAGATGTTGCATTGTTCCTCTGTTTTTCTGTTTCGACGCCGGGTTTCTTTTTTTATGTGTGTTTTGTTCTGTGTTCTATATGTTTTTTGCTTGTTTGTTATTGTGCGTTTTGTTGTGTGATTTCTGTGGTAAAAACCAAAGGATATTGAATGTGAAAATGGGTAATAAAGCAAGTAAGGCTGACACCCCTTTGGACTCTGTTTTAAGAAAGTGCGACGAACTTTACCCCCCTTTGTTAAGCAGAATGAGAGAAGCCCCTAGCTGGCTGCCTGGAGCACACACACTGCCGAGGGCAATGCCTGCTGGGGAACTAAGAACTGAGTATCTCCCAGGGTAACAGGTGAAACTACTTTAAAACCCCTAGTCCCTCCATATCAAGAGAGTCACAAATTTGGGCAAAGTCCCCTGTGTTTCTTCTTTGTTAGCAGAAAAATAAACCTCCCTTTTCCTTTTTCTCAAAACCCTGTCCTCATTATTATTTTGGCATTAATTGGCTTCAAGGTCAGTAACTGATCTTTAAGTTACAAATTTTGATAAACCCCCTCCCCAGAACTTTTTTAGAGCTCACTACTGAAATGTTAGGAGATGGAGTGTGCATGGGGTGGTACCGAACCAGAGGAGTTAATTCTGTAAGTAAAAGGAGGGACTGAGGGACTCCCATCAGCTGCCAAAGTCCTATTGCTTCAGGGAATTCCCTCCTTCTTTCCCTGCACTGTAAGGATTATGCCACCTCTGTCTTCTTTAAAAAGAGAAAAATAAAAAGGGGACACTAAATGCAGTAAATTCACCATGTAGATCCTTGATTTTACATTTCAGGTTGCCCCTCTGTGAAAACATCTCTTTCCCTTGTGGGGACATCTATGGTGCCACTGGTGTAGGAGATCGTTCTCTTATCTGCTCTGTTTTAAAGGTTTCTGTCTGTCAAACATAGTCTGGATCTCCTTTCTGTCTGTCTTGTGTCTTGGTTTCTGGCCCTTTAAGACATATGCAATAATGTTTTGATATTATAAATTCTTTCTTGGGAATGATCTTAGCTGAATGTGTGTCTAAAGGATGATGATTTATTGTAACAATCTGTTATCTGAATGGTTTTTGAATCATTGAACAATCTTGCAGTTAAAAGTCGAATTTAGGTAATTGTTTAGTTTATGATTTCAGATAATTCATGCCAGAGAAATTAAATACTTAGGATGGAAAACTAAAGAACTCTACTTCCAAGATGGCAAGTAACTTCCCAATCATTCAGTCTTTTTTTCACCAATTTTGAATTGGGTAGCCTGGGAAAATGTCACTGTGTGTACCAGTGCATTAATTTGGACAAGGATAGTAAATCATAGTATGATATCTGTTGAAAAAACAAGATGTAAAGATATAACATTTTGTGAATTGTATCTTAAACTTGTATCATAATTTTCAACATCTTAAATTGAAAGTTATGGTTAAAATGCCTAAGCCTGAGGTGTCTGCTCAGAATAGCAGTTTTTTCCAGCTCTTTCCAAACCTCAGCCAGGACTTATGTTGAAATGCAAATGAAAGAAGCCTGCAAGCTCAGTATGAGACTGATCTGAAGCCTAAGGAGGAAAAAAAATGTAAATTGTATGGTATCTACTAATTACTGGCCAGTCATTTTTTCTGGGACTCATATTTTTTGTCTTAGATTCTATATATTTTTTGAGCTCATGATTTTAATCCTACAGACCTAGGTTAATGTTTTTCTGAGCAGTTCTCTCTTTGACCAACTGTGGAGATTTTGAAACATTGCAATGGAGATTTCACCTGTGAAAAGCTACAATGCCTTTACTATTATTATGTGTGCACACTTTTTTATGTTTTGTATATATATATATACATATGTACTTATATCATATATATGATACACAAATTAACATATATAAGAACCGTTCATAAAATAATGCGCTCATAAAAACAAATTTTAAAAAGTGTATCCAAAGTTCTTTAATTCACGTGATTTAAATGTTTTAATTTAAATTGGATAAACAGATAAATATAAATGTCTTTAAATTTAAGCTTACAAGTTTTTCTAGGTGTTCAAAAATCTAATAAAATATTAATGTCTACAAAAGTTCTAATATGGCTTTGTTCTAGGACTTTTCCTTCAACAACAAAAAATGGTTTACAGTGTTCAATACATTTGTCTAATATTTTAATAAATAAGTAAATTTCATATGGGATTACTCATTCATGAGTACTTTTGTTTGATATCTGATTGATTTACTAAGGTCTGTATAAGTTTGTACTAAAGTGTGTATAAGATTGTAAAAATCAGTCATGTGTTAAAGAGACAACAATTTCTGAAAACATAAGTTTACCCGTAACATTGTGCTTATTAAGTTTTATTTTTTCTAGAGCTAGCAACCATAAAAATTAAACAACTGATTAAATAAGAACTGTTATTTTAGAGCACTGTACTGCCAATTCTTTAAAAGCTAAACTTGGTTAATGTAGAAACATCAATGTAATTGTGATGCTATCAATGTGCTCATATCTTCCAGGTATACAAATTTGTAAGCTAGAAACTTGAAGAGAACATTATATCAAGCAGGTGTTCTGAAGTTATATGGTAAAGAAAATGTATCAGGGATTTATTTACCTGTTATCAATAAGATATGTAAACGTTTCATGTTACTTTTTACACTGGGGAACAATTTAAATGTATTTTTAAGTTATTGAGAGCATAATCTATGTAAAGGTTAAAAACTTTCAGCCTTTCTTTAATTCATGTTTTAAATGTGATATCATATGA
Organism: Callospermophilus lateralis; assembly: GCF_048772815.1. Taxonomy (NCBI): domain Eukaryota; kingdom Metazoa; phylum Chordata; class Mammalia; order Rodentia; family Sciuridae; genus Callospermophilus; species Callospermophilus lateralis. The sequence goes on along the minus strand of NW_027514383.1, from coordinate 915,767 downwards.
TGTTAGCTAATGTTCATGTGACCTCAAACAATTTATGTAAACTTTGTAAAATAATATTTAAAAAAATAAAGATCAGCTTTAGAACTAAAACACTTAAGATTCATAAAGAGCCCTGCCTTCCCTGAGATTAGGCTCTGTCTCCCATCTTACTACATGTGAGAATGACTACGAATGCAGTAGGTCAGATTTTATTTCATTTAAAGTTATGTTCAAAAGTTTCTTTTTTTTCTGCCAAGATCACCTGGATCTCAAACAGGGGATAAAATGTATAACTCAGCTAAAAAATTAAGGGTAGCTATTACACCAACTAAGTATTTTCACTCTTGTGAAAAAATTTTATTTTGTAATTTCCTTATAAATGATCTAAAGATTCCCTGTTAGTGTTTTACAGAAGTGTGGCTTTAAAACATAACATGGGTTCAGTTAAGATAATAAGTCATCACCTACAAGACAGACAGAATGATACAGATCCCAATTCATAAAAAGATAAATAATTATAAAGTTATAGACACTAAAGCCCAGTACCTGTAATATAAGGTTGTTAAAATTTTTTGCTGGATGTTTAACATTAGGATTTAAAGTTAAAGTTAAATGAAAATGGCCAAAAATCCCAATATTTGGCTCTTGCCCTCTGAGTCAGTCTGAATTCAGGGAACAGGGGACTTCTCTAAAGAGCTTTGCAACTCTGGGCCACATAACCTCCCTATCAGGGAGATTAATGAGACCACTGGAGAACAGAAAGACAATCAGTGCATTTGTTATGAAGATGAAAGTCATCAGAGAAGGGAGACATCACTGATGCTTCCGAGGGAAGCCACATTGTCAAGCAAGACCTGTACCCACCTAGCGAAAATGGCATTATCAGAACTGAGAAGCTGCTCTCAAGTTTCCCAAGGAATGACTCCCATAAAAGCTCAGCTGACTGTTAACCATAGATAGAAACAAAAGTCAGTTTGACTGCTTCATCTTAAACACTTAGCAAAGACAGTTAAACCAAAATACAGGTATTCCTGGGCATTTAAATTATTAATAATAATTATTATTATAATAATAATATTTTAAGGTATACACTTCAGTTAGACTCTCAATATAAGTAAGACTGGAGGCTACAAAGAAAGATTCTCAGACAGGAATGCCTGATAATTATATAAAGAGACTATCAATAGAAGGTGCCAGAGGCAGAAGTTTTTAGTATAAGACTTACCGATATTCCTAACCTACACAGGTAGTCTTGGTGTTTGCTAGTACAATTATCCAGCCCTGAGTAACAGAAATAAAGGTTTCTCTATTAGACACAGAGGTCATACTAGTAAAAGGATTTTGCAAGATCAGATGACATTAAATTATTACACTGTATCTTATGGGGAGGGATAACTGTAGCACTAAAATTAAAAGGTTAAGTTGAGAGTCCTGATAACTGGGGATACTAAAGCCTGGTGAGGGAACTTGTATACAGCGATATGTTCCAACTGCTGCAACATTTATTCAGTACTCATAGTTTTTTTTCTCTCCTAGTGAAACAAAAACTTTCAGGGCAGCAGTAAAATAGGTAATCAAATGGCCCAAAGCAGGGTTTCTCCACTGAGACTTTCATGGTAACACTGATATCTGACTTTTCTGACATGGTCGTCATTCCCTTCAGCTATCTAGTACATGACCATGTCACAGAGATTGGAGGTGGTTCATATCTTGGACACAAAAGCTTGAGCCTATTCTGGAGAGTGGCCAGAATTCAGGAAGAAAACAGGAAATTTGGACGATAGCACGTGTTGCCCATCGATAAGGCAAGCAGCAGTCCATTCATAAATTGGGAAGGATGAATGCTGGGAAGCTTTCTACTAGACAGGACACATCCACTGATGCATTCTCTTTTGTAATGTCTACAACGACGGACACAGTGGGATACACAGACATAGAAACACTCGCCTTGCCAAATGACTAACTAAAACAGTTTAATCCAAACAAAATAAACCGCCTTTCCTACCTATTCTCAGAACATGAGACAAAACCACAAAACCACACCCACACCCACAAAGGCACCTCCTTCCCCCAAGTAGGTCTGTGACTCTCTGGAGTGTCCTCTGACTGGTGGGCCATACTATGTTTACCAGAAATGGCCTGTCATATCTCAGATTTGGTCTCTTTGGATAACTCTGTGAAGTTGTCAGAAGCGAGTGTTGAGCCACTACCTGCTTTCTCAGGAAAGGCTCCTCTTCAGAGCTTTCCTGGCATTTGGCCATCCTCACATCAGTAGGTACCAAGAAAGACTGACTCTGTCCTTGGTAAATCCAAACAAGTGAGACCACTGGGAATGGGACTCGAACTGGGTCTTGGTGCCTGGCTTCCTGGATGCCTAGTTCAGAGAGTTCCATCAACAAGGAAGTGAGGTGAGGACATGTTCTTCCTGAACTAAATGAGGTCACTGCCTTGACAACCACTTTGTCGTAACAGTTGCTTCCATGGCTTCAATGAGATGGAGGATGTCCCTACTTCATGTGACATTTTCACAAGTTAGAATGGTATATCAAACATAGGCACCCCGGAACAGCTCTCCACACAGGCCTGGTTTTATCCATCTTCTCTACATTAAGAAGACACAGAATGATTCAGACTCAACCCTTCATCCTGACCAGGTTGTTTTCCATGGAAGACGACATTTGCTCTCTCAGGTCCTTCATAGCTGCCTACATCTTCTCCAGGGATCATATCTGCATGGACCTTTGAGCTTCTTAGAAGGTGTAAGATCTCCTATATTCCAGTATTTTAAGACCACCTCTGACCCTGCTCTTCTGTAATGTAAGACTGTGGGAACAGTGTATGGTTAGGGTTAATCACAGATTCGATTTCAGTTAGGAATCATTCTGCAGGATGAATAAAGGTATTGGGAACCTCCAATATTTACAACAATATATAGGTGAAATATAATTATGAAAACAGAAATCTAAGTAAGATTTGAAGCCCAGAAGTACATTGGGCTCTTGATTGGTATACTTAGCACTAAATTACGTCCTGCACAGGTGTCTCAGATAAATTGATGTACAATGGCATAGGAACTTTTACCTGGATGATTGAATGTAGAAGAGAACATTCAGTCAAAAAGTGATAGAAGTTAGTATTAGGAAGATAGTTGGTTGGTTTAGGAAAAAGAGGGAAAATAGGATTTGGAACAAATGATCTTTAGCAATAGGGTTTCGGTTTGAGAGTTAATGTAAGTGTCACCACATGTGAAGATTTACTCACAATAATGAACAGGGGAAAATATTTTGTAGGAAAGAAGATATCAATGGAGACTTTACAAAATCAGGTAAAGTATAAAGTGAGTGACAGGATTAGAATTTTTCAACAGGGTTGAGTTTGAATATGTAATCTTTGGAAGAAAAAAATATGTACTCACAATTAGGATTTTCATTTGAGAGTATTAGGCAACCTGGACATGGATGTTTTTAGTAATCCATGTTCACATTCCATTTAGGTTTGCTACAATCATAAGAGTGACCTTTGCTTTTTGTGTCCTGAATATAACTGTGATAAAATGTATATGTAGATCAGGTGACATGAGTATTTCTTCCACCATTTCTGGGAGCAATATTTTGAAGACATATAAATTAGTATTGGGGGTACAATGAGGTGTACCCTGTGTCTATGAATATAGAGATAATGCATGAATAGAAGATACTGTGAATAAATAATATAACTGATTCCACTTTAAATAATGGATTGAATTGATATCTGAAAATATATTAGAAATCTTCTATTGATATACATTCATTCATTCCAACCAGTTGTACATCTAATGTTAAGATTAGGGTTATGGATTATCTTGAAGGGTGTGTGAGTTTTGCATCAAAAGTGATTATGGAAATCGAAAATAATGTGTTTGGAAAGAAGTCTCATGAAAAGACCCGTCAAGAAACCTGGAGGAATATATGTGTTCTGAAACAGGAAGTGATTGAAATTGAAATAAATACCTATAATTTGGCGAAATTGTGGATGAAATGTATATCCTATGATGTGCATAAACTGAAGAAATAGTATATCCCATAGGAATCTACTTGCATTGGTGTTAAACTGGGTGAGTTAGGATTTGTATGCACCATTCACTGAATTTACTTGTCAGTACTAGGAACCAATATGTATTTCGGGTGGATGAATATTTCTGAGAATAATCTTGTGAAATGTTGATTATAAATCCACATACATGAACATGAATGAATTTATAGAGTGTTTAATAAGACACATATATTTCATATTTTGAAAAATCTGGAGATTGTGTGTGTGTTTGTGTGTGTGTGTGTGTGTGTGTGTGTGTATATATATATATATATGTATATATATGTATATGTATATATATATGTATATGTATATATATATATATATATATATATATGTATATATATATATATATGTATCACAGACATTAAAATGTAGCAATATATATGCCAATCGAAATTAATCTTGAATATATATCATCCACAGATCCAAATATATTTATTTTACTTAACATGGATTTATGTATAATGTTGTTTAACTAGGACATTCACCCATAGTTTGAATTTTAAGTTCCAACAGCGTTTAATAGGAGTGATCTCTGCTCACAATTTGTATCTGCCAAATCAACCATCTCAAAAGAATGTACATGTGATACCAGGTAAGTATCTATATGTGCATATAAAATTATGTATGCTGAATAGGCTACAGAGAAAGGGAGACTGGAACTCATAAATTTGTTTACTTAAGAAAGGCATGGAGAACTATTTCAACAAAAAATTGACATGATTTATAACAGCTACACTTTATCATGCAAAAGGCAATTCCAACAGTATACCATGCCTCCTCTGAACTGCTTGAATATCAATCTGTTTGGGTTATTTTTCTCCATCATATTAAGATTAGTAGTCAGAGTGTAGTAGGGTATGGGGTAATGTCATGGATTCAGCATTTCCAAAGGAAAATTGGAAAATTAATCCAATGTGTAGGCAAATATGTGCTACAAAAAATCCTCCCACACTCATCCAGAACAATGCATTGACATAACATTTACCCCACATAAGACACGATTAGAGGAGAAGAGTTTGAAAATCTGTGAATATATATCTGGAATGGAACATGCTCATGATTTCACAACCTTGGAGGTGGTAGAGGTGTTTCCAAAAGTAAGCGACAGTTTAAACACGCCTAAAACATGGAGCTCTGCTGGAATAAAGACTTCTTGACAAACAGTCTCTGAGTTTGGGCACATGAAATATATGTTGTTGTCAGGAGCTTTAGCTTCTTTTGTAGTGAGATCATCAAAGCTGGGTCTGCATCTATCTGACCTGGAGGACATGCTTTCTTATTTTCCAATGAACATGAGACAACAGAGCTGAATTCTCTCTTTGAAGGTAAACTGTGGCCACTGGGGATTAAGTGTCTCCCTCCCTGTGGACTCTGAAGCCATTTGGTCATCCTTCAATTTTTCTGGTGTTTATTGCTGCTGCACTGGGAGTTTGGTATTTGCTTCATGAAATACAAGGAGTTCAACTGGGACACAGTGCTCTAGGGAGTTCTGTCACATGTGGTGGGTCAGGGTCGGCAAGAGAATGCACCACCCAGGTTTCTATCCTATATAGCTTGCCCCCTTGACAATAGCAACCTGATTCTGAACATTGCCCTGAATCCTCTCTATATAACAAGATGCCTTTACTTATAAGGGTCTTCTGATTGCACCATGTCAGTCACAAGCCATTTGGAAGCCAATGGCAGATCCACATGGCCCCACAACAGATATTTTATCACACTCCTGCCCAACACTGCTCTAGGTCTACTACTCAGCGGGCTATAACTTATTGGCATCTCTGTTCTACACCATTTTCATGAAACCCAGTCAATCAAGGCACTGTCTTGTACACTCATGATCAGCAACAGAAGACCCAAAAGTTCTCCAGTGCCACCTGTTCATGGGAATCTCAAAAATTTCATTTTATTATCTAGCCATTTTTTAAGGATGAAGTTGGAGGCACTGTGGGTTTCAATTCATTCAGGAACCATTAAAAGGTGAGAAAGCACATTTCAAAGAAAGCTCTGGAGAACTATCACAGGCAAGTCTTCCAAAAGAGTGGCCAAAAGGTCACATGAAGCCAGGCCCATTGACGTCTACAATGTGAGGTCCATGTGTGTTTTGCCTCTCAAATCTAGCTGCCAAGTTTTTCAGAATAAAATCATGTGATATCCTGGCTGAGATTCCCAGTGATCTGTGGAAAGCATCCCTGGCCCTAGATCAGTTTGCAAGGGCAACTCTCATGCGTGGCCTCCTAAAATCCCAACACAATTCATGGCAATACTTCTCTGAGGGCAGTTCCACAACGCAGTCTCTAAGAAGAATTACACCAGAGATCAAGCCCAGGTGGACCCAGTCATCTCTTCCCACAGCCACACAAATGACCACAATTAAAACCAAAACACTTCCACATGGCCCTCATATGCTTCCATATAGACACTCATCATAAACACCGCTGGTCGTTTCCATGAGGGGCACAGCCAAATACAGTGTCAAAAATAAGCTCCCTTCCCATTCATTTGCGTAAAGTCAGAGTGGCCTGTACACCCTTCCTGTGTAACAGGAGTGATCAAATAGGCCTGCCATTAATACTGCTCTGCTTCTCTAATGTGAGGCCTACTGACTGTCAGGTATAGATTCTTTATGTGATTTAGAGTCATGAGAAAACCCAAGCACCTCTGCAGGGCTTTGTAGAACTCATTTGACACAAAGGATCCCTATTCTCACTTGATGGTGGTCAGGAATCTAACAGAGGAAGGCAAGAGACTTCATACACAATGACTGATCTTTTTGCCATTTTGGTTTTGGATGCACATATCGAATCTTTATTTAGATCCATCAGGTGCTGAGAATAAAAACCACAGCCTCACTCAGGGCAAAGAGGCTGATTCAGACACATCCTTTTCCAAAGCATTTAAGCAAATAGACACAGGTGATGCCCATTCATTTCCATTTGAAAACTGTTTTCTTCAGGCTTCACAAAAGGGTGTCATGAGGCAAAGACCTCCTGACATTCAGGGCAACAGAAGATTAGGTAATCAAATGGCGCAAAGTAGGGATTCTTCACTGAGACTTTCCTGGTCACATTGATATCTGAGTTTTCTGAAATGCTCCCATTCCCTTCAGCTATCCAGTACATGGCCATGTGACAGAGCTTGGAGGGGGTTCATATCTTGGACACAAAACCATGAGCCTATTCTGGAGAGTGGCCAGAATTCGGGAAGAAAACAGGAACTTAGGAAGATAGCATGTGTTGCACATCAATAAGGCTAGCCACACTCTATTCATAAATTGGGCAGGATGAATGCTGGAAAGCTGTCTACTAGATGCATTCTCTTTTCTAATGTCTACATCCACAGACACTGTGGGATACTCCGATATAGAAACACTCGCCTTGTCAAACGACATTCTAGAAACAGTCCAGTTCAAACCAAACAAACCGCCATTCCTTCCTATTCTCATAACATGAGAAATAACCCCAAAATCACACCAACACCCACAAAGGCACCTCCTTCCACCAAGTAGGTTTGTGACTATCCGGAGTGTCCTCTGACTGGTCGGCCATACTATCTTTCCCCGAAATGGCCTGTCCTGTCTCAGATCTGGTCACTTGGCCAAATCTCTGAGGTTTTCAGTATCCAGGGGTGAGCCACTACCTGCTTTTTCAGGACAGGCCCCTCTTCAGAGCTTTGCTGGCATTTGCCCATCCTCACATCAGTAGGAATTAAGAATGACTGATCCTCTCCTTGGTAATTCCAATCAAGTGAGCACACTGAAACTGGAACTGGGACTGGCTCTGGATGCCTGGCTTCCTGGATCCCAAGTTCAGAGAGTTGCATCAACAAGGAAGTGAGGTGAGGTCACTTCCTTCAGGAACTGAATGAGGTCACGGCTTTGGTAACCACATGTCATAACAGTTGCTTCCAAGAGTCCCATGAGATGGAGGCTTCCCCTATTTCCTGTGACACTTTCACAAGTTAGAATGGTATATCAACCATAGGCATCCTGGAACAACTCTCCATACAGGACTTTATTGGTTCACCTTCTCTACATTGAGAAGAGATTGGCTCATTCAGACCATCCAGATCAAGTTGTTTATCTAGGATGATGACTTTTGCTTTCTCAAGTCCTTCATAGCTGCCTACATCTTCTCCAGGGATCTTTTCTGCTTGGACTTTGAGGTTCTCAGCATGTGGATGATAACCTACATTCCTGTATTGTAAGAACAACTCTGACCCTGCTCTTCTGTAATGTTAGATTGAGGAAACAGTGTATGGTTAGGAATAATAACATGTTCGATTTGGGTTAGGAATCATTCTGCTGGATGAATAATGGCATAGGGAACCTGCGATATTTATAAGAATATAAAGGTGAAATATAAGTATGAAAACAGAAATCTGGGTAAGATTTGAAGCCCAGAAGGGCATTGGGCCCTTGATGGGGATACTTAGCTTTGAATTACGTTCTGCACAGATGTCTCAGATAAATTGACATAAAATGGCATAGGACCATTTACCTTGGATGATTGAATGTAGCAGAGAACATCCAGTCAAAGAGGGATAGTCGGTAAGATTAGGAAGGTAGTTGGTAGAAGTTGCAAGAAGAGTGAGTATAGGATTTGGACCAAAAATTCTTTAGCAATAGGGTTTCGGGTAGAGAATGAATGTAAATATCAGCACACGTGAAGAGTCAGTCACAATGATGAACTGGTGAAAATATGGAGAAAAGCAGATATCAGTAGGGACATTAATCAGGCAAAGTATAAAATGAGTGATTGGATAAGACATTTTCAACAGGCTTTATTAAATATATAATCTTAGGAAGAAACAAATATATAGTCACCAATAGGATTGACATTTGAGAGCATTAGGCAACCTGAACGTGGATATTTTTAGTAATGCATGCTCACTTTTCATTTAGGTTTTGGTAGAAGCATAATTGTGACCTTTGGTTTTTGTGTCCAGAATATCACTGTGATAAAATATATATGTAGATAAGGTGACATGAGTATTTCTTCCACCATTTCTGGGAGCAATATTTTGAAGATGTATAAATTAGTATTGGGGGTACAAATAGGTTTACCCTGTGTCTATGAATATAGAGATAATGCATGAATAGACCATAATGTGAATAAATAATATAACTGGTTCCAACTTTAAATAATGGATTGAATCGATATCAGAAAATATACAGGGAATCTTATATTGATATACATACATTCATTCCAACGATTTATACATCTAATGGTAATATTAGGGTTATGTTTTATCAGGAAGAGTGTGTGAGTTTTGCTATTATGGTTGAAGGGATACGCGAGATACAGGTTGGCTAGCCTGGATTATTATGTTTACAAAGGATTTATCAAAGCCACAAACAGCCATGGCTGTTTGAGGAAAAAGCCGACTTCTTCTGTAAGTCATGGGGATGTGAGCATATAGGGGCTGCCTAGTGGAACCCAAACTCCTCATCAAATTCAGTACACAGCATTGGCCATATTACCAATAAGACAACCAAAACCCAGGGCTCCCAGAGGGGTCTCTAGGTCCTCAAATTCTGAGTGACCTTTTTAACTTCTGCAAGTGCTCAAAAGGGTGAAAGGAAATTCCCCTATTTGGAGGCTTTTTCCCTCCTTCGCTAAAATTCTGAACTATGCTTCTCTAATACATCCTCACCCTCTGCCATCTGCTCCAGACGCTCTGCTGTCAATCTCACCTCAGCACCCTGACTTCTCCACTCCAGTTAATAGATCCAATACGCAAACCTCCGCCAGTTCTCAGACCATTGCCCCCTTGCTTGTAGCAGGTACTGAGGTACCCCTGTACCCACTCACTCCTCTCTTCTTCTGTCAGTGTCCACACCAGGTCCCAACAGGTCCTCTTACCAGCTAACCCAAAGCTCAAACAGGCTAAGGAGAGCCCCCAGACCCCTATCCAAGATGTAATAAAAATGGCCTATAAAGTTGCTTTGTCAACACTGAAAACAGGTAACTTAGAATTTAAAGTCCCTCACAGGCTTTTTGAGATACTCAGTCCCATCATCCCCTCTGCTCTGCCTGTTCTACTGCTCAAGTTTGTGTTGCTAGGAAAATCCCAAACCCCTTTCCCATTATTCTTTTACATATCTCCTTCCTCATTCTCAGATCCACTGAGCTGCTCTCACCCCACGCCTTCCACGTCTTCCCCCTCTGTTCCAGGACCAAAGAAAAGTCTTAATTGACATTCTCCAGAAGTTGTCACCATGGCTGACTTTAGAACTTTCAGAAAAAGAGTCCCTATGAAAGAGTTCAATGTAGATAAACTTCCTCTTTTCTTGTTGCCCTGTTCTACTTGCCACTGGCTGCGAAAATCAATACCCCAAAGCTAGACACCCCCTTACTAGTTTTTCACAAAATATGTGAACAAGGTCTCTGGCCTTGAACTGGAGCTCCACCGAGATGGCTACATTTCTAAAATAAAGAAGTTACCAACTGGGCTCCATGGTAACAGCTGGCAGCCAAAAAAAAAAAAAAGAGAAGACATAAGCTCTCCCCCTCCCAGGTGTTCTTAAAAAGTTAACTTGCCCAGAACAGAGGAAATAAAACAGAAACAAAAACAGCTTTTTGTGAACTTCTGCAGACTGTGAACTTCTGAGCCCCTTTTCTTACATGTTGGGTACAAAATTCTGAAACTATCTAAACTCTGGGTGGAGGGGATTAATTGATTACAACAGAAGCAATGCCCTCTAATTCCGTTTGCAACAAAATAGGACTGTTTCCCGAGCTTCAGTGCTATCTTTGGTGCCTTGCCTTTTCTCTCCCTACAACAGTATAATTCTATATACTTAAACATTGTTTATGTGTTCATAAAATGGTCAACAGATGTGATTAATTACGTAATGGTGCAGATGTTTCCCAGAGTGCTCTAGCATGACGCAGGTTCATTTAAAAATCAAATAGGGCGGCATAAAACCCGGTTCCGCCGGGAACCTGTATCTTTCACTTTAGCCATCCTATTCGGAAAAAGGAGTTGCTGCTGGGGTGAAACAGGAACCACTGCACTAGTCCATGGGACACAACAAATGACTCCATGAGAAGCAGCAATAGACCAAAACTTAAAGATATTAAAAACCTCCATCACAGCTTTACAGGAATCTTTAACCTCTCTCTCTGAAGTAGTTTTACAGAACAGGTGACAGTTGGACCTCCTATTCATGAGACAAGGGGCCTTTGTGCTGCATTGAGAGAAGAATGTTGTTTTGATGCCAACAATACTGGAGTTGTAAAAGAATCTATGAGTAAATTAAGAAAATGCCTTGAAGAGCGTCAACGAGAGACAAAGGCCCAAAAAGGGTGGTTTGAGTCCTGGTTCACACAGTCCCCGTGGTTAACTACAGTTTTATCAGCCTTGACCGGTCCATTAATAATCCTCATATTATTGCTAACTGTAGGGCCCTGTTTGCTCAACCGTGTAGTTTCCTTTCTCCAAGCTCAAATTGGACAAGTTAAACTTATGGTAATCAGACAACAATATACCCCACTAGCAGACATAAAATGTGACACCCCTCAATGATCACTTTTATGATTGAAAGTAACCAGAACAAGAAGTGGGGAATGAAAGGTTAATAAAATAGGTACTTGTCACTTCCTGATTTCTGTATGCTTAACAAAACGCTGTTGAAATCTTGGGAACTATTTGTTAATCTTGTTCCCAGAATGTCATGTCCCCAACTGCCAAACTGCAGAATGTACTACCTCACACATTTGCACTCAAACCGCCCACTCGCACTGACCCATCAATAAACTTCCCTCCCTGCCCTCTCCAAAGAAAATTTTTAAGCTCTGCTTAAGCTGTTCTCAGGTCTCTCTGCTAAATTCAAGTGAGCTCTGAGCCGCAGCATGCTGGACCTCCAATAAACACTTTGCTCTTGCATGAGACAGTCTTTTGGGGGTCTCTTCCTCCAACGCTTACCCGACCTTTACATTGGTACAATCATAAGTGTGAACTTTGCTTTTAGTGTCCATAATATTACTGGGATAAAATGTATATGTAGGTCAGGTAACATGATTATTTTTTCCACCATTTCTGGGAGAAAAATTTTGAAGACGTATAAATTAGTATTGGGGGTATAAAGAGGTGTACCCTGTGTCTATGAATATAGAGATAATGCATTAATAGAAAATACTGTGTATAAATAATATAATTGGTTCCACTTTAAATAATGGATTGAATTGATATCTGATTATATATAAGAAATCATATATTGATATACAATCATTCATTCCAAACAGTTATACATCTAATGGTAATATTAGGGTTATGGTTCATCATGTAGGGTGTGTGAGATTTTCTTCAAAAGTAATTATGGAAATCAAAAAAAAAATGTGTTTGGAAAGAAGTCTCATGAAAAGACCAGTCAAGAAACATGGAGGAATATATGTGTTCTGAAGTAGAAATTGATTGAAAGTGAAACAAATGCCTAAAATTTTGTGAACTTGTGGATTAAATATATATCCAATGATGTGCATAAACTAAAAAAATAGTAATGTACCAGTGTTGAAAAAAAATGAACTTCAAAATACACATCATGTCCCATCGGAGTCAGCTTGCATTGATGTTAAGCTGGGTCAGTTACTGTAGAAATATTAGGAATTTATACACCATTCACTGAAGTTAGTTTTCAGTAGTAGGAAACAAATATGTATTCCAGGTGGATGAATATTTCTGAGAATAATCTTGTGAAAAGAAGATTATAAATCCATATATATGAATATGAATAAATTTAGGAAATGTGTAATAAGACAAATATATTTCATATTTTGAACAATCTGGCGAGTGTATATATATATATATATATATATATATATATATATATATATATACAAACACACACAGATATTAAAAAGTAGCACTATATGCCAATTGAAATTCACTAGGCAATATATATCATTCACAGATCAAAAATATTCATTTTACTGAACATGGATTTATTTATAATGTTGTTCACCTAGGAAGCTCACCCATAGGTTGAATTTTCAGTTCCATTGCATTCTCTTTTCTAATATCTACAACGACGGACACAATGGGATACACAGACACAGAAACACTCGCATTGTCAAACGACTTACTAGAAACACTTCACTCCAAACCAAACAAACCTCATTTTCTACCTATTCACAGAACATGAGACAAACGCACAAACTCACACCCACACCCACAAAGGCACCTCCTTTCCCCAAGTAGGTCTGTGACTATCTGGAGTGTCCCCTGACTGTGGGCCATTCTAGGTTCCCCCGAAATGGCCTGTCCTGTCTAAGATCTTGTGTCCTTGGCCAACTCACTGAAGTTGTCAGGAGCCAGTGGTGAGCCACTACCTTCTTTCTCAGGAAAGGGCCATCTTCAGAGCTTTCCTGCCATTTGACCATCCTAAAATCAGTAGGTACCAAGAAAGACTGATTCTGTCCTAGGGAAATCCAAAAAGTGAGACCACTGGGACTGGGACTGGGACTGGCACTGTTTTACTGGCTTCCTGGATCCCAAGTTCAGAGAGTTCCATCACCAAAGAAGTGAGGTGAGGTCACTTCCGTCAGGAACTGAATGAGTTCACTGCCTTGACAACCACTTTGTCCTAAGAGTTGCTTCCAAGGTTCCAATGAGATGGAGGCTGCCCCTGCATCCTGTGACACTTTCACAAGTTAGAATGGTATATCAACCATAGGCACCCGGGAACAGCTCTCCACACAGGTCTCATTTCGCCCATCTTCTCTACATTAAGAATAGAGTGGCTGATTCAGACACAACCCTTCACCATGACCAGGTTGTTTTTCATGGAATCTGACTTTTGCTCTCTCAGGTCCTTAAGAGGTGCCTACATCTTCTCCAGGGATTATTTCTGCATGGACCCTTGAGGTTCTCAGCAGGTGGAAAATCCCCTACATTCCTGTATTGTAAGACCAACTCTGTCCCTGCTCTTCTGTAAAGTTAGATTGAGGTAACAGTGTATGGTTAGGGTTAATAACATGTTTTATTTCTTTTAGGGATCATTCTGCTGAATGAATTATGTTATTGGGAACCTGCGATATGTATGAGAATATATTGGTGAAATATATGTATAAAAACAGAAATCTAAGTAACATTTGAAGCCCAGAAAGGCATTGGGCCCTTGATTGGGATACTTACTTTGAATAAATCGATTTACAATGGCATAGGACCTTGTACCTTGGATAATTGAATGTAGAAGAGAACATCCTGTCAAAAAGGATAGTCGGTAGTGAAAGGTTAATAAAATAGGTACTTGTCACTTCTTGTTTTTCTGTATGCTTAACAAATCACTGTTGAAATCTTGAGAACTGTTTGCTAATCTTGTTCCCAGAATGTTCTGTCCCCAACTGCCAAAGTGTAGAATGTACTCCCTCACCCGGTTGCACGCAAACCACCCACTCGCGCTTACCCATCAGTAAAGTATACAAGCTCTGCTTAAACTGTTCTCAGGGCATTCTGATCTATTCAATTGAGCTCCGAGCCCCAGAATTCTGGACCCCCAATAAACCCTTTGCTGTTGCATGAGACAGTCTCTTGGTGGTCTCTTCCTTTGATGCTCGCCCGGCATTTACATATGAAGGTTTCATCGAGTTCAGGCAGCGGCGGACATGAGACCCTAACGGGCTTCTCTCTGGGTAAGTAAGGCGCCTCTTTCTAGTTTCAGTTTTAAGGTTAGGGCTTGGCAAAATGGCTGTCGATGAAGAGTTTGAGCTCTCTCCGACGGTGGCTGACAGACGTTTCACAGAGCCACAGGCCACGTCCCTGGGGTGCGCTCGAAAGGACTCGGGAAATCGAGGAACAATAGTCTCCTCGACTTAGGATATTCTGTTTCGGATTCAGTATTGCCAGCCCAACGGGTTTTGTTGGCTACTCAGTCCTGGTCTCAGTTTTGGATGTCCATTGCCTGTCTTTATTGACTTCTCTTGTCTCTGTCGTGTGTCATTGTATTCACTGTTTGTGTATCTTTCATTATGGGACACAACAATTCAATGCCCCTGTCCCTGACCCTTGATCACTGGACCAAATTTTGCTTAAGGGCTCAGAATCTTTTTTTTTCAGTAAAACGCCGGACCTGTCAGACGCTCTGTGCCTCAGAATGGCCCACCTTTGGAGTCGGATGTCCCCTATAAGGAATTTTCTACTTCCCACTAATTTAAAAAGTCAGAGATATTGTCTTTCAGCCAGGCACACATAGCCATCTGGATGAACAGCCATATATCTTAACTTTGCAGGACCTATGCAAATCTCCTCCTCCATGGTTGAAGCCTTTCCTTGCCCCTGCCCCTGCTCCTACTTCTTCCCCCACGATCTCTCAAATCCTTTGTTCCTCCTCCTCCTCCACCCTCTGTTCTCCCTGAGTCACAAGGTTTGACACTACTGGACTCTCCTTCCCCTCCTTATTCCCTGCCCTCATCCCCCAACCCCCAACACCCTCCAAGTGATTCCCCTACAGCTGACTCAGCCTCTCTACCATTGGAGGAAGCTAAGCTGGCCCAGCGCCCTCCAGATAACTCCCCCACGGCACACACAGCCCCTCCTCCCCAGGAGGAAGCTGGCCCAGCTAAGGGAACTCGCTGGCGGCGAATGATTGAAAAGCCTGGAACTCCCGTGATGCTCTCTCTATGTCCCTACGGGCCAATGATTGACAAAGGCCATGGGGGGAAAATGCAAGACTACCAATATTGGCCTTTCTGCTATTCATACCTATATAACTGGAAAAATAACAATCCCCCTTTTTCAGAGGATTCCACCCACCTCACAGGTCTGGTTGAGTCATTGCTGTTTTCACACCCGCCTACTTTGGATGACTGTCAACAACTCCTAGGGACTCTCTTTATAACAGAGGAACAAAAGAGAATCCTTCTGGAAGCTAGAAATAAATATCCTCAGACCAGAAGCGAGACGGACACATCTTCCCAACATAATCAAAGCTGGCTTTCACTTGAACCAACCCAACTGGGACCCCAACACCTTTGAAAGTAGAAATCATCTGTCCACTTATCACGGGGTTCTAATAGTGGGTATCCGAGCAGCTGCTAGGTGACCAACAAATTTGGCCAAGGTAAGAGAGATTATTCAAGGGCCTGATGAATCTCCCTCTATGATTCTAGAGAGAATTATGGAGGCATATAGGAGATATACTCCTTTCAATCCTCAGGCAGAGGATCAAAAGGCATCAGTCAAAATGGCCTTTTTTGGGCGAGCTGCCCTGGATATTTAAAGAAAGTTACAATGTTTAGATGGATTACAAGATATGACTTTAATAGATTTAGTCAGAGAAGCCGAGAAAGTATACTATAAGAGAGAAACTGAAGAAGAGAAGGGAGCAAAAGGAGGACAAAAGAAACAAAAGACAGACTAAGGGGTTGAAAATGGTCCTGGTCACAACAACAAAAGGGCCAGAAATTAAAAAAACAGGGAGACAGGAAGGGATACCTGGGCCCACACCAGAGGCCACCCCTGGCCTTAGATCAATGTGCCTACTGTAAAGAAAAAGGACACTGGGTCAAAGCGTGCCCTAGAAAGAGACAGCCACGCCAGCCAGCCATTCTGACTCTGGAGGATGACTAAGAAAGTCGGGGCTCAGATCCCCTCCCCGAGCTCAGGGTAACTTTTGAAGTGGATTGGACCCCAGTAAACTTTGAATTGGATACAGGAGCAATATACTCAGCCCTTAAGGCCACATTGGGCCCTCTATCAAATAAAAGGTCTCTGGTTCAAGGGGCTAATGGCAGTAAATATCGGGCTTGGACAACTAAGAGGACCATGGACCTGGGGAAAGAAAAAATCCATCATTTCTTCCTAGTAATCCCAGAATGCCTGGCCCCATTTGTGGGCTAAGATCTGCTCACCAAGCTCCGGGTAAAAATAAGTTTTAACCCTAAAGGCCCCCATGTGGAATTTCTAAATCCTTCAGTAAAAACTCCTATAGTCATGGCTCTAACTATGTCAGTAGAAAATGCACAACAACTCACTCACCTTGGTTCAAAGAAACTGCAGGTACTTCTGAAGTATCAAGAACAGAGTTTTCCACTAACAGACTCATAGCAAAAGGAAATAACTGAATGGGTATAAAAAGCCTGCGGAGTCCATCAATTGGTTAATGCTTACCCTTCCAAGCTTCCTGCAGGAAAGCACCCACGAGGAACCAGACAAGGACAATTCTGGGAAGTGGACTTTACTGAAATTAAGCCAGAAAGGTGTGGACATAAATATCTCCTTGTTTTGTAGATATATTTTCAGGATGGATTGAAGCATTCCCCACAAAAAAAGAGAAAAGATGCAGTGCAAATCGTGGTCAAGAAGATCCTGGAAGGTATTTTTCCAAGATACGGCCTGCCTAAGGTAATAAGGTCTGATAATGCACCGGCGTTCTTGGCCCAGGTAAGTCAGGGGTTAGCCAGGAACCTGGGGATTAATTGGAAGTTATATTGTGCTTACAGACCCCAGAGTTCAGGACAGGTAGAAAGAATGAATAGAACCATTAAAGAGACCTTAACGAAATTAAGCTTAGAGACCAGCATAAAAGATTGGACTATGCTCCTGCCTTATGCAATGTTTCATGCAAGAAATACTCCCTCTGTTTCTTTGAGTAACCATACCCCCTCTTGGTGCACCTCTTCCAGTAAGGGACTGAACCCCAACTAAGATGGTGCACCTCTTCCAGTAAGGGACTGAACCCCAACTAAGACCTAAGGATCCCTTCCACACCTCCTTCCTTAACAGACATAAAGCCCTTGAAAGAACTCAGCGATAAATATGAAAACAGCTGGCCACTGCCTACCAAACTGGTGACGAGGGGACTCCACATTGGTATCAAGGAGGAGACTTCATCTACGTAAGATGACATCATGTGTCATCCCTGGAACCCCGCTGGAAAGGACCATACCAGGTGCTACTTATAACACCTACAGTGGTAAAGGTAGACGGAATTACTTCCTGAATCCATGCCTCTCATCTCATGCCTGGGCCCTGTCCAGACTCTGGCTGGAAACTGTAAAAGACTGGTAACACTTTCAAATTGTGTATTCGCTGTGTGGAGAAGGCTAAGACTCGCCCCTTGGCCACAAGTAGTCCTAACCCTCATCATCCCATTCAGAAGTGATGGCTGATCACAAATCCTACTTGAAAAGAAGTATAATCTATCTCGCATACAGCCCCTTAGGGACCTTGTGGCTATCTCTCCACCCAGATATTTGTCAGCTGGCTATATGTCTTTCATATTGGGATATCCCTGATGAAAATGTTCCCACTAAAATTCCATTAAATCCCTTCTGTATCATAGATAATGGAAACAAACATTATGGATGTAGGGACACGCGAGCCAGATTCAGGTTGGCTAGCCTAGATTACTATGTTTGCCCGGCAGACTATCAAAGCCACAAACAGTCACAGCTGTGTGAAGAAAAAGCTGACTTCTTCTGTAAGTCATGGGGATGCGAGCATACTGGGGCTGCCTGAAGGAACTCAAACTCCACATCAAATTCAGTACACAGCATTGGCCATATTACCAATTAGATAACAAAAACAATGGCCCCCAGAGGGCTCTCTAGATCCTCAAATTCTGCGTGACCTTTTTAACTTCTGCAAGTACTCAAAAGGGTGAAAGGAGATTCCCCTATGTGGAGGCCTTTTTCCTCCTTCGCACACATCCTGAACTATGCTTATCCAATAGATCCTCACCTTCAGCCTTCTGTTCCACAGTCTCTGCTGTCACTCCGACTTCAGCAACCTGATTTCTTTCCTCCAATTATTAGATCAAATATCCAAAACTTCACCGGTTCTCAGACCATTGCCCCCTTGCTTTTAGCGCATACTGAGGTACCCCTCTACCCACTCACTCCTCTCTTCTCCTGTCCGTGCCCGCACTGGGTCCCACCAGGTCCTCTTACCAGCTAACCCAAAGCTCAAACCACCTGAGTAGAGCCCTCACACCCCTATCCAAGATATAATGAAAATGGCCTTTAAAGTTGCTTTGCCATCACTGAATACAGGTGACTAAGAATTTAAAGTCCCTCACATGCGTTTTGGATACTCACTCCCATCTTCCCCTCTGCTCTACCTGTTCTACTGCTCAAGTTTTTTTTTGCTAGGAAAATCCCAAACCCCTTTCCCATTATTTTTTTACATCTCTCCTTCCTCATTCTCAGATCCTCTTCGCTGCTCTCAGCCCCACCTTCCCCGTCTTTCCCCTCTGTACCAGACCCACAGAAAAGTCTTAACTGACTTTCTGCAGATGTCTTCACCATGGCTGACTTTAGGTCTTTCAGCAAAAGAGTCCCTATAAAAAGTTCAATGTAGATAAACTTCCTCTTTTCGTGTTGCCTTGTTCTACTTGGCCACTGGCTAAAAAAATCAGCACTCCTAAGCTATACACCCCCTTACTTGTTTTTCACAAAATATGTGAACAAGGCCTCTGGCCATGAGCTGGGGCTTCACAGAGTTGGTTACATTTCTAAGATAAAGAAGTTACCAACTGGGCTCCGTGGTAAATGCTGATGGGGGAAAATAAGAAATGGAAGAAAAAGCTCTCCCTCTCAAAGGTGTCCTTGAAAAATTAACTTGCCCAGAACAGAGAAAAAAACAGAAACAAAAACTGCTTTTTTTTAACTTCTGCAGACTGTGAACTTCTGAGCCCCATTTCTTACATGTTGGGTACAAAATTCTGAAACTACCTAAACTTGAGTTTCAGGGGATTAATTGATTACAACAGAAGCAATGCCCTCTGAATCTGGTTGCAACCAAATAGGATGGTTTCCCAGTCTTCGGTGCTATCTTAGGTGCCTTGACTTGTCCATCCCTACAACAGCATAATTCTATATAATTAAACATTGTTTATGTTTTAAAGAAATGGTCAACAAATATGATTAATTGTGTATTGGTGCATATGTTTTCCAGAGTGCTCTATCATGATAAAGGTTCATTTGAATATCAAACAGGGGGCATACAACACGTTTCCACTGGGAACATATATCCCTCACTTTAGACATCCTATTAGAAATAGGAGTTGCTGCAGGGGTGGGCACAGGAACCACTGCCCTGTTCCATGGGACACAACAAGTGACCCAATTAGAAGCAGCAATAGACCAAAACTAAGATTTTATAAACCTCCATCAGAGTTTTGCATGAATCTTTAACCTCTCTCTCTTACGTTGTTTTACAGAACAGTTGAGGGACACAGAATACACAAACACAGAGACAAAAAAAGTAGCAATAAACATGTCAATCAAAATTCTTCATAAAATAGATATCATCCACAGATCCAAAAATATTCATTTTACTAAACATGGATTTATGTGTAATGTTGTTCAACTAGGAAGCTCACCCATAGGTTGAATATTCAGTTCCAACATGGTTTAGTAGGAGTGATCTCTTCTCACAATTTGTATCTGCCATGTCAGCCACCCCCCAAGAATGTACGTGTGGTACGAGTAGAATTCTATTTATGCAACTAAAAATACATGTGCTGAATAGGCTACAGAGAAAGGAAGACAGGAATTTACATATTTGTTAACTTTAAAAACACTTGGAGAACTATTTCAACAAAAAATTAACTAGATTTATCTCCTACTCTGTATCATGCAAAAGGCAAGTCCAACAATACACCATGCCTCCTCTGAACTGCTTGTATTTCTATTCTGTTTTGGTTATTTTTCTCCATCATATTAGGATTAGTAGTCAGAGTCTGGTAGGTTATGGGTTAGTGTCAGGGATTCAGTATTTCGAATAAAAAATAGGAAATGGAATCCAATGTGTATGCAAATATATGCTACACAAAAATCTTCCCACTCTCATCCAGAACAATGCTTCAACATTACCTTCGCCTCAAGTAAGACACAATTAGAGGAGAAGAGTTAGAAAATCTGTGAATACCTATCTGGAATCGAAAATCTTCCAGATTTCACATCTTTGGAAGTGGTAGAGGAGTTTCTATAACTAAGGGACAGGGTAAACACTCCACAAACATGGACCTCTGCTGGCCTAAAGACTTTTTGAGAATCCTTTTCTGAGGTTGGGCACTTGAAATATATGTTGTTATCAGGAGATTTAACTTCCTTAGTAGTGAGACCATCAAAGCTGGGTCTGCATCTATGTGACCGGGAGGACATGGTTACTTATTTTCCAATGAAAATGAGGCAGCAGTGCTGAATTCTCTCTTTGTAGGTAAACTGTGACTACTGAGGCCTAAGTGTCTCCCCGTGTGGACTGTGAAGCGATTTGGTCATCCTCCAGTTTTCGTGGTGTTTCTTGCTGCTTCACTGGGAGTTTGGTATTTTCTTCACCAAATACAATGAGTTCAAATGGGACACAGTGCTGGAGGGATTTTTGTCAAGTGTGTTGGGCAGAGTCTTTAGGAGAATGCACCAATCAGGGTTCTATCCCACATAGCTTGCCGCCTTGACAATAGCAACATGATTCTGAACATTGCCCTGAAACCTCTCCATATAAAAAGATGCCTTTACATATATGGATCTCCTGGCTGCACCATGTCAGTCCCAAGCCATTTGGAAGCCAATGGAAGATCCACATGTCCCCACCACAGATGTTTTTTCACACACTTTCATAACACTGCTCTAGGCCCACTACTCACCAGGCTCCAACTTACTGGCATCTCCGTTCTACACCATTTTCATAAAACTCAGTCAATCAAGGCACTGTATGGTATACTCATGATAAGCAACAGGACATCCAAAGGTTCTCCAGTGCCAGCTGATCATGGGAGTTTCAAAAATTTCAATGTAATTATCTAGCAATTTTTCATGGATGAAGTTGGAGGAACTGTGAGTTTCAATTCATTCAGGAACCATTAAATGGTGAGGAAAAAAATTTGAAAGAAAGATTTGGAACATTTCACAGGCAAGGGTTCCCAAAGAGTGGCCAAAAGTTCACATGAAGCCAGGCCCATTGAGGTCTACAATGTGAGGTCCATGTGTGTTTTGAATCTCAATTATGGCTGCCAAGTCTTAAAGAAAAATTACATGTGATATCCTGGCTGAGATACCCAGTGCTCTATGCAAAGCCACCCTTGGCCTAGATCTCAGGTTCCAAGGGCAACACTCATGCCTGGCCACTTAAAATCTGAACACAATTCAAGGCAATACTTCTCTGAGGACAGTTCCAGAACTCAGTCTCAAAGGGGAATCACACCAGAGTTCAAGCCCAGGTGGATCAAGTCAAATCGTCCAACCGCAATTTAAATGAAAACAATTAAAACCAAAACATTCCCACATGACCCTCATCTTCTTCCATATAGACACTCATTATAACCTCTCGCTGGAGTATTCCATGAGGGGCACAGCCTAAGACAGTGTCCAAAATGAGCTCCCTTGCACCTCAATTGCCTAACTTCAGGGTGGCCTGGACACACATCATGTGAACCAAGAGTGATCAAATAGGCCTGCCATTAATACTGTTCTGCTTCTCCAATTTGAGGCCTTCTGACTATGGGGTTTAGATTCTTTATGTGAATTGGAGTCATGAGAAAACCAACCACCTCTGCAGAGATTTGAATAACTCATTTGACCCAAAGGATCCCTATTCTCACTTGATGGATTTCAGGAACCTAACAGAGGAAGGCAATAGAATTCATTCACAATGACTTAACTTTTTGCCATTTTGGTTATGGATGCAAACATGGGATCTTTCTCTAGATTCATCAGGTTCTGAGTTTCTAAGCCACAGTCTCACACACATCCAAGAGGCTCATTCAGACACATCCCTTTCCAAAGCAATTAAGCAAAGAGCCACAGGTGATGCCCATTCATTTCCATTTGAGAACTGTTTTCTTCAGGCTTCACAAAGGGGTGGCCTGAGGCAAAGACCATCCTGACATTCAGGGCAACAGAACAATAGGTAAGCAAAAGGCCCAAAGCAGGGTATAATTTTTTGAGATGCTGGCCATTCCCTTCAGCTATCCTGCACATGGCCATGTCACAGACCTTGGAGTTGGAACATATATTGGACACAAAACCATGAGCCTATTCTGGAGAGTGGCCAGAATTCAGGAAGAAAACATGGACTTAGAAAGGTAGTAGGTATTGCCCATCCATAAGGCAAGCCGCACTCCATTCATAAATTTGGCAGGATGAATGCTGGAAAGCTTTCTACTAGACAGGACACATCCATTGTTGCATTCTGTTTCCTAATGTCTACAACCACGAAAACAGTGGGATACACAGACATAGAAACACTCACCTTGTCAAACGACCTACTAGAAACAGTTCACTCCAATCCAATAAAACTACCTTTCCTACCTATTCTCAGAACATGAGACAAAACCACCAACCCACACTCACAAAGGCACCTCCTTTCCCCAAGTAGGTCGGTGACTCTCCGGAGTGTCCTCTGACTGGTGGGCCATACTATGTTCCCCCAAAAAGGCCTGTCCTCTCTCCGATCTGGTTTCCTTGGCCAACTCTGAAGTAATCAGGAAAAAGTGGTGAGCCACTACCTGCTTTCTCAGGATAAGTCCCTATTAAGAGCTCTCCTGGCACTTGCTCATCCTCACATCAATAGGTAGCAAGAAAGACTGAATTTGTCCTTGGTAAATCCAAACAAGTGAGCCCACTGGGACTGGTATTGGGACTGCCTCTCGGTGCCTGGCTTCTTGGATACCAGGTTCAGAGAGTTCCTTCACCATGGAAATGAGGTATGTCACTTTCTTTGGAAGTGAATGAGGTCACTGCCTTGGCAACCCCTTTGTACTAACAGTTGCTTCCAAGGGTCCCATGAGATGGAGGCTGCCCCTACTTCCTGTGACACTTTCACATGTTACAATGGTATATCCTCCATAGGCACCCGGGAACAGCTCTCCACACAGGCCTAGTTTGGTCCATTTTTCTAAAATAAGAAGAGAGAGACTGATTCAGACACATCCCTTCATCCCGACCAGGTTGTTTGCCATGGAAGATGACTTTTGCTCTCTCAGGTTTTTCATACCTGCCTACAACTTCTCCAGGTATCATTTCTGTATGGACCTTTGAGTTTCTCAGCAGGTGAAAGGTCCCCTACTTTCCTGTATTGTAAGAACATCTCTGTCTCTGCTCTTCTGTAAAATGGGATTGAGGGAAGAGTGTATGTTTAGGGTTAATAACAGGGTCAATTTGGGTTAGGAATCATTCTGTGTGATGAATAATGGTAATGGGAACCTGCGATATTTACAAGAATATAGAGGTGAAATATAAGTTTAAAAACAGAAATCTAGGTAAGATTTGAAGCCCAGAAGGGCATTGGGCCCTTGATTGGGATACTTAGCTTTGAATTATGTTCTCTAAATGTGTCTCAGATAATTCAGTATACAATGGCATAGGACCTTGTACCTTGGATGATTGAATGTTGAATGTAGAAAAGAACATCCAGTCAAAAAGGGATAGTCGGTAGGATTAGGAAGATAGTCAGTAGGTTTAGGAAAAAGAGTGAGTGTAGAATTTGGACAAAATGTTCTTTAGCAATAGGGTTTCGGTTAGAGAGTGAATGTAAATGTCAGCACATATGAAGAGTCAGTCACTATGATGAACTGGGGAAAATATATAGAAAAGCAGATATCAATAGAGACATTAGGAAATCAGGTAAAGTATAAAGTGAGGGATAGGATTTGATATTTTCAACCGGGTTGAGGTTGAATATATAATCTTAGGAATAAACAAATATGTAGGATTCTATATGTGCATACAAAAATACATGTGCAAATAGGCTACAAAGAAAGGGAGACAGGAAATTACATATTTGTTAACTTTAAAAACACATGGAGAACTATTTCAATTAAAAATTGACTAGATTTGTAAAACCTACCTTTTATAATGCAAAAGGCAAGTCCAACTATACACCATGTCTCCTCTTAATTGCTTGTATTTCTATTCTGATTGGGTTATTTTTCTCCATCATATTAGGATTAGTAGTCAGAGAATAGTATGGTATGTGTTAGTGTCAGGTGTCCTGGCCGGCAGGACACATTAACGTTGGCGGCGAATCTATTTGGGGAGAAATGAAGGAACAAGAGACATTAGAGATGACAGCAAGACAGGAGTTCTGATTAAGCTAAAAACTTTTATTGTTCACACAGGGGTATTTATATGATTGGGTTGGGAAAGCTCTCTTCCTGGCAGTCTTCACAAGGTGAGATAACCTTAGGATATTTCAGGAAGACAGATGACTGCAGGTTGTCTCAGGGAGATGGATGGCTGCAAGATGTCTCCCAGGCTGGATATTTCCCAGGGGGCTGTTTCATTTTAGTGTCAGGCTATTCTTCGAATGAGAACTTCCTTCTAGCCCCTGACATCTCCCCCTCTCTTATATAAAATATTTGATCATACCTTACTGGCCTTGTTTTTAGGGGGTGATGGAGGCTCTGTTTATCTAGGAGGCCATAGAATATCTCCTGATCCAAGGGAGCATCTTAACTAGGAGATTTCGTGGTGGCTTTGGCACATTTTTGGAGAAGACGGCTTTGAGGCAAAGCATGCCCTCTGCCATGCACCAGAGCGTGTCACGCAGAGGTCTTGGGTTTTGTAATCCGTTTATCCATGCTCCTGCAGTTCTTCCTGCACCCTCTGTCATTATGGCCTAACGTCCTCACTCCATGGGTGCGTCCTCCCCCAAGCAGAGGGGCCCATGGAGGAGCGAACCCTTATGGCAAGGGCATAACATGGTTGGTCAGATCTGTTACTCATACTTTTATATAAGAAAGAGAGATCTGTGGGGATGTAAACTTAAGAAATAAGCCTATGAGAAGGGTAGAACATCTTTTAAATGTTGGCAGTGTGGTCTTCCATCTACAGATGATGATAGTAGACCTGTATTGGCTTAGAGGCCAAAATATTAATCTGTTCTTAAATAAATTGTACCAGCCTGTTTACAATGCAAGGTCCTATGGACACCATTAAAAGTAAACCCAACATAGGATCTAATAGGGGAAGAAGGTAGGGTAGAAATCCATTAAGCCCAGTCCAGAGGGAATTTCCAAATAGTTCCCTTCGTCACTTTTCTAGATTTGCTTGAATCTGCTTAATTTTACTGCGTACTATGCCTGATTTATTGTCATAAAAGCAGCAGCGTTCCCCTAAGGACAAGCAAATACCTCCCTGGTTAGCTGTCAGCAAATCTAAGCCTCGTCTGTTTTGAAGGAACACTTCTGCCAGGGAGTGTATTAGGTCCTGCAAATCTTTAATGGTTCCTGATAGAGTTTGTACATCATTTATAAGTTGTTGAGACAGGCGATGGTAAGAGTGTATAGCAGTGCTAAGCCAGCTGTACCTGTGCCCACAGCAGCTGTTATTCCAAGGCTGGCAAGGAGTGGTAAGGCCTGTATTGCCCTCCTGTGTCTTTTGACTAAGGTGTCTAGGCTAGGAATGCGTAGAGGTTCGTCTCTTCGGACGATAGTTATATCAGGGAAAAATAAGGCAAGAACACAGCCAACGGTCCAATTTGCTGGAAGCCTGGGGAAGGCCGAGTTTCCTCCACACATAAAAACTGTGCCATTGTGGTTACAAGAAGATGGGGTGGGTGAGGAATAATTTTGTACTGTTGAGCAATTTTCAAAGGAAGTTACTCCAACATCAATATCATAGGTATTATTCTGCATCATGCCTAAAAGTCATAATATAAAAGTGCCTATAGCCTGAACTTTAGAAGGAAATACGGGTTGGCATGTATTATCATTGTCTATGGTATAATTAATAGGAATGGCCATAGGCATGATTGCCCCTGTTTTCATGCAGACCCAGCAATCACCAGCAAGGGTGGGGTTGGGATTATTAAGCAAGGAGAAGGTAGTTTCCAAATTATCTAATGTATTGGTATCTAAATCTGGGAGCTGGGATTTAGGCAGTATTAAGGTATGATATGTGAGATCAGGGATTTTGGGTTTTAAAAGTTTGATTATCTGAGGATGCTTGACAGCATCAGTGGGTCCTCCACCATCAGAGACCCCTGTAGGTGCCTTAATGGGCCAGCAGGAGGGTTTACCGAAAGTGCCTTGGCACCCAGCTGACTGTAGCTTGGTGTATTTGCTTTCTCCTACCCGGTTAAAGAGAACAGGGGTATAATGAATAGTCCCCCTGCTGCATGAGTTTTAGTTAGAGTAGCTTCAAAAAAATTGTTCTCCCTGCTTGTTAACACAAATTGAGGCCAACACATAACAAGAAGCATGCATCGCCTGGGTATGTATGCGTATAAGTTGCAGAACAATGTTTGAGAGCTTTACTTTTACTAGTGGGAAAATCTTTGGCTTGTTAACACATACCCATTTAGGCTGACGAACTCCGAGTTTATGGACAAAGTCGGCACAGGGGTAAGCTACCTTAGTCACACAGTCAGCAATCTGGGTCCAACTAGTGGGAGCCTGTGTCAAAGATCCCCCCTTATATACGCAGGGGGGGTCCAAAAAGATACTCCATGATATTGGAAGGTGGAGGACCAAGGCCTCCGTGTACAAACCTGTTCAGCAGAAGTGCCTTAAGCACGATCCTCACACAGATTGTTGGCTGCATCTGAAAAAGAAGAAATTTTGTCCTCAGGGTGAGGGCCTCCGTCCCTGGGTTGAGGTAAGTCATTAACCTGTTTAACCAGGCGTTCTGGTAACCACTTGGGGCTGCTTGTTCTCAGTCCAAAACACAAGCTGAGCCTCATCCCCAGATGAGGACAGGATCTGGGCATTTCCATTTATTTGTAAGGGGATCGTGCCACAAAACAGGAGGGCGAACAGAATTGGACGAGGGATGCCAGTGTCTGTCTGCGGCCGAATGGCCTTCACTGTCTAGGGTAAGAAAATTAAGGGCAAATAATGCATGGTTAAGGCGATCCCTGGGAGTGGTAAATACAAGGACGGAAGCCTTAAGGCAGGTTAGCCAAGTCTTTAAGGTAAGGCACACCTTCCACAATGCCTTGGCCCTGAGGGTTGTATGCAACTCCAGTAGTATGACAAATTTGCAAGGTAGCATAAAACTGTTTAAACTTGGCACTCGTATATGCAGGACCATTATCTGTATTAATATGTATTGGTTTACCCATTACGGAAAAGGCTGAAACAAGATGAGAAAGGACATCTTTGGTAGCCTCTCCAGAATGTGGTGATGCAAAATAAAGCCACTCAAGTTATCTATAGAAACGTGTATATATTTGGTTTTTCCAAATTCAGGAAAATGAGTAATATCCATTTGCCAAACCTGATTGGGCATTATTTTGGGGGGGTTAACTCCCAAGTGTTGAATAGGGAGGGAGACAGCGCAACCATGGCATGCTTTTAGTATTTCTCGTGCCTGTTGCCTGGTAATTTTACAAAGTAATTGGAAGCTCTGGGATTTTAGATGGTTAAGATTGTGTAACTCCATGGCCTTTTGAATGGAGCCAACAAAAATTGGAAAGATGGAACGAGTTGCTGCATCAGCTTGGGCATTACCTTGTGTTAGAGGGCCGGGAAGATCAGAGTGTGCCCTGATGTGTCCTAAGAAAAATGGGTGTTGTCTGGCCTGAATTAGCTGCTAAAGCTGGTGAAACACAAAGGCCGCATTGGAAGAAGGCTTAATGGCGGGTGAAATCTCCAGCAGGGGCACAGAATGAGCAATGGAGGCACTGTCTGTATAAATATTAACAGGCGTATCAAAAAATGTTATAAAAACTTGTGTTATGGCAAACAATTCCACAAGCTGTTCTTACTTATAGACAGTATCAAAGTGGTAGGCTGGTTATTGACAACAAAGACTGCATGGCCAGTAGTGGAAATGTCTGTAAAGACTGTAAGGGCTTGAGGAATGGGAGCCTTTTGAGTAATTTTGGGAAAAATAAATCGATGTAATTGGGCAAAATGTAAAATGGGGTCATTGATAACCACCTGGTTATCAATTGTTATCAATTGTTCCCAAAAAGCCAGATAGGGCAATACCACATTCATCCCCTGTCTGTAGTAAAAATTGGGTTTGGTTCTTAGTATATGGAATTAAAATATTATCAAAGTCTTTGCCAAGTGTTGTTGAGAAAGCAAGTGACGTTTAATAATGATAGAAGCTACCTAAGCAGGATAAACAGTAATAACCTTGGAGGATGTGGTGGGTAAATGGACCAAAAACAAGGGGCAGCCTTTATTTTCAAACAGTGGATATCACTGCCAAAATATTTCTGTGGGTGTCTGAGGAGTGTGTAAAATAACCAGAACCAGAGGAAGGTTATAAGAAATTTGTGTAACAAACTGTTGGGCAATGGCTTCTGTGACTTGGTTTAATGCCTGTCATGTCTCAGGAGTAAGCTTTCGAGGGGAGGAAGTATGGGAAACACCTCTCAAAATATCTTTAAAGGTAAAAGTACATAAGTGGGTAATTGTAAATGCGGTCTTAGCCATTGAATATCCCCCAGTAATTTTTGAAAATCATTAAGGGTGTGAAGATGGTCCACACGTAGTTGTATTTTAAGAATTTGGATCTGATTATCTTGAAGTTTAAGGTCCAAATAGGTATAAGAGTCCTGTGCTTGAAACTTATCAGGAGCTATCTGTAG
The DNA here is from genome assembly GCF_048772815.1 of Callospermophilus lateralis. Classification (NCBI taxonomy): domain Eukaryota; kingdom Metazoa; phylum Chordata; class Mammalia; order Rodentia; family Sciuridae; genus Callospermophilus; species Callospermophilus lateralis. Next base: position 886,229 of record NW_027514383.1, on the reverse strand, counting down.
TCCCAAGGTAGTTAGGGTTTTGTAAAGGTCCAAGTAACAATTATTAAGGTCATGGGTATTAGGTGCAGCAATTAACAAATCATCCATATAATGTAAAATATAAATTTGTGGCCATCGCTCTCTCACAGGGTCTACTGCTTGAGCAACGTATTTTTGGCAAAGACTAGGGCTGTTGGCCATACCTTGTGGAAGAAACTTCCATTGAAATCTCTGCATAAGTCCCTGAAAATTAATGTGAGGGAGACTAAAGGCAAAATAGGGTCTATCCTCAGGATGTAAAGGAATGGTAAAAAAGCAATCTTTTAAGTCAACAACCATTTTACAGTAGTTTTGGGGAATAGCCACTGGTGTGGAAATGCCTGGCTGTAGTGCTCCCATTGGGTACATCACTGTATTAATGGCACACAAATCTTGTAAAAAGGGCCACTTGCCTGATTTTTTCTTGATTAAAAAAATAGGAGTATTCCATGGTGAGGTTGAGGCCTCTACATGGTTGGCTGCCAGCTCTTCCTGCACTAACATAGAGGCAGCCTCCAAATTTTCTTAGGTAAGGGGCCACCCACACAGGAGTCTGAGACTTCCAAATAATTTTATCTGCATGTGGTACAGGAGGGTCAGGGACCGACACTAAAAATCCTAATACCCAAGTCCATATGTATATGTTTTTTGTATGGGTTGTATAGGCTCAACCAGTCCTTGTCTCAGTCTCCCAAGGCCTGTACCAGGGACAAAATTCATACGAAGCAATTGATGAGTCACCATGGAATTGGAACTGGCAAGAATAACTTCCATTTGACTCAAAATATCTCGGCCCCATAGGTTAACAGGGTGGTGGCTGGGGGCGGTTTAGCCCAAGTTTGAGAAGACGCTACCACTAGGCTTTGTTTGCCTCTCGGACACTCGCGTGAAACATGGCCAAGTTGTTTACAAGTAAAGCAAGTACGGGAGCCAGGATTGTGAAAGGCCTTGGTAAAGGCAGCACCTATGGCGAGACCAATGGCATGGGCTGCACCCACCCTGGAACAGAGTCTAATAAAGTCAGAAATTTCCCCTTTATCCTTATGTGGTCAAAAAACATCCTGACATGCCGTGGTGGTGTCTTCAAACGCAAGATGTTTTACAAAGGTGCTTTCGCTTTCGCTTGGTCCAAGCAAGCATTCCCTGGCTAGGTTAAGCCGGGCAAAAAAGTCGCTATAAGGCTCGTCGGGCCCTTGTCAAATTTTTGCCAGGGAAGTGGTAGCTGAGCCCTTTTGAGGTAGGCGTCTCCAAGCATGTAAGCCAGCCATCTGAATCTGTACCAAAAGTCCAGCAGGGAAACACGCCTGTTTAGGGTTAGTGTCAAAAGGCACATTGACCACTAGCTTAACAGAATTCCAGTATTTAGAGGAGGCCTTAGTTAATTTTTTTGAGCAGTTTCCCAACAGTGCTCTTTGAAATCTGCATTCCACAACAGGAAGTCTCTGGCACTGAGGGTAGCTCGGGCTAAAAATTTCCAATCATTGGGAGTAAGCCATTGTGCACTGTGACTTTCTAATATAACCAAAGTGTAGGGTGCAGTGGGGTCATAGTGAGCACAAGCCTTTTTAAGTTTTTCAAGAAAATGCAGGCTTAATTTTTTGTAGATACTCTGGGTTCCTTCCTCTCTACGGGTGAACTCCTCATCCGCTGAATCCTAATCTTCCTCTTGCCATTCCTGCGACTTTTTCCCATATTCCGTTTCCCCCGCTTCCTTCTCTTGATCCTCATCTAAGTCTTTGTCCTCACCCTGGGCGGGCTTATCTATCTGACTGTGGGTGACTGGGAAGGCAAGAACAGGCCGATGGAGCAGCTTAGCCTTTGTGCTAGACCACCATGGGCCAGCTCATGTTGACTCCATGCCTAAGGCTAATGAGCAGAGCTCAGAGTCATGGTATCTTAATTCTTTTAAAAGTTTGATCTGTTCCCTTCTATGTAGGAGAGACTCTCATAAGGGAGCCAGGTTAGGCAAGGGAAGTGGGAAAAAAATATCTGGGGGGCCAGTTAGCCTCTGAAGGGCCGAAGAACAAAAGGCAGGAGGGATAAAGGGGGGAGGCGGATGTGTAAGTCCTATTGGCTGTGGGAGGGTCCTGAGAGGTGTTGGGTCTTCTGAATGGTAGCGAGCTGCTTCCTTCTCCAAGGTAGCCTCCTCACCATGGGTCAATATGTCTCTGGTATTTAAAACTGGATAAAGGCGGTTGCAAACCCTGGGAGCCTTATTCATTAGTGTGAGTTTTTTGAGGGGGACCAGGAAGGTTCCCAGAAGCCTGGGGAGACTGAGAAGTGTCTATGTCTATACTAACTGAAGGGCATGCCGAAGGGGGATGAGAGGTCTTTTGCATAGCCTCTTCCCAAATCTTGACAAGTTTTAAGGTACCATTGTCAAAGGGTAAACTATTAAGACTTTCATTAATTAAGTTCCAGGATATAAAGGTGGGAACAGGCCCCTTTTCTGGGAGAAAGGATTCATAATAATCTTTTAAACAGTCTCCTACTGTAAGCCGTCCTTTACCATCAATGGTCCCTTCAAGGGGAAACCATGGACACAATTCTCCTTTGTAGGAAAAGATTAATTTTAAGTCCTTTTTCTTAACACGCTCCCACCATGTGTTCAGGGACTCCTTGAGGCTTGACAAAAATGACCGTGAGCTCCGCTTGGCCAAGTCTTCACAGAGGATGGCGTTCCCCCTCAGTCAAAGTCTCGAGCCCCAGTCGGTGGGCGCCAGATATCCCGGAGGGCAGGACACATCAACGTGGATGGCGAACCTAGGTGGGGAAGAATGATGGGACAAGAGACACGAGAGATGACAGCAAGACAGGAGTTCTGATCAAGCTGCAAACTTTTATTGTTCACACAGGGGTATTTATATGCTGGGAATGGAAAAGCTCTCTTATCGGCAGTTGCTGGATGTCTTCACAAGGTGAGATAATGTCGGGATGTTTCAGGAAGACAGATGGCCGCAGGATGTCTCTGGGAGATAGATGGCTACATTATGTCTCCCAGGCAGGATGTCCTCCAGGGGGCTGTTTCTTGTAAGTATCAGGCTATTCTTTGAAGGAGAACTTGCTTCTAGCCCCTGACAGTCAGGGATTGATTATTTGGAATGGAAAATTGGAAAATGAATGCAATGTGTATGCAAATATGTGCTACAGAAAAATATTCTCATTCTCGTTCAGAACAATGCCTTGACATTACCTTGGCAAAAATTAAGACACAATTAGAGGAGAAGAATTAGAAAATCTGTGAATACTTATCTGGAATGGAAAATGCTCAGGAGTTCAAAATCTTGGAGGTGGTAGAAGAGTTTCCAAAAGTAAGGACCAGGGTAAAAACTCCACAAACATGGAGCTTTGACGGCCTAAAGACTTCTGGAGAAACTACCTATGAGGTTTGGCACTTGAAATATATGTTGATGATAGGAGTTTTAGCTTCATTTCTAGTGAGACCATAAAAGCTCTATGTGCATCTATGTGACCTGGAGGACATGGTTTCTTATTTTCCAATGAACATGAGGCAGCAGTGCTGAATTATTACTTTGTAGGTAAACTGTTTCCACTGGGGTCTCTCCATGTGGACTGTGAAGACATTTGGTCATCCTCCAATTTTCATGGTGTTTATCGCTGCGGCACTGGGAGTTTGGTATTTGCTTCACAAAATACAAGGAGTTCAACTGGGACACAGTGCTGGTGGGAGTTCTGACATGTGTGGTGGGTCAGGGTCTGCAGAAGAATGCACCAACCAGGCTTCTATCCCACATAGCTTGCCCCATTGACCATAGCAACCTGAATGTGATCATTGCCCTGATACCTCTCCATATAACAAGATGCCTTTACATACAAGGTTCTGCTAGCTGCACCATGTCAGTATCAAGCCATTTGGAAGACAATGGCAGATACACATGACACCACAACAGATTTTTTATCACACACCTACACACCACTGATCTAGGCCCATTACTCAGTAGGGTCCAGCTTACTGTCACCTCTGTTCTACACCATTTTCATGAATCCCAGTTAATCAAGGCACTGTCTGGTACACACATGATAAGCAACAGGACACCCAAAGGTTCTCCAGTGCCACCTGGTCATGGGAATTTCAAAAATTTCATGGTATTATTAAAACCTTTTTTCAAGGATGAAGTTGGAGGCACTGTCGGATTCAATTTATTTGGGAACCATTAAATGGTGTGGAAGCTCATTGTAATGAAAGCCCTGGAGAACCCTCACAAGCAAGACTTCCCAAAGAGTGGCCAAATTTCACAAGAAGCTAGGCCCACTGAGGTCTACAATGTGAGTTCCATGTGTGTTTTGACTCTCAACTATTTCTGGCAAGTCTTTCAGAAGCAGCAGTCCATTCATAAATTGGGCAGGATGAATGCTGGGAAGCTTTCTTCTAGACAGGATACATCCATTGATGCATTCTATTTTTTAATGTCTACAACCATGGACATAGTGGGATAATAGACATAGAAACACTTGCCTTGAAAAACTACTTACAAGAAAGAGTACACTTTAAACAAACAAACAAACAAAAAAACTGCTTCTTCCTACCTATTCTCAGAACATGAGAGAAAATCACCAACTCATACCCACATGCTCAAAGGCACCTCCTTCCCCCAAGTAAGTCTGTGACTATCCGGATTCTCCTCTGACTGGTGGGCCATACTATATTCCCCCAAAATGGCCTGTCCTGTCTCAGATCTGGTCTCCTCGGCCAACGCTGTGAAGTTGTCAGGAGGCAGCGGTTAACCACTACGTGCTTTCTAAGGAAAGGCCCCTCTTCAGAGCTCTCCTGGCATTTGGCCATTCTCACATCAGTAGGTACCAAGAAAGACTGACTCTGTCCTTGGTAAAACCAAACAAGTTTCCCCGCTGGGACTGGGACTGGGAATGGGACTGGGACTGGGACTGGGACTGGCTCTGTTTGCCTGGTTTCAGGATCCAGAGTTCAGAGAGTTCCATCACCAAGGGAGTGAGGTAGGTCACTTTTGTCAGGAACTGTATGAGGTCACTGCCTTAGCAACCACTTTGTCCTAACAGTTGCTCCAAAGATTCCCAGAGATGGAGGCTGCCCCTACTTCCTGTGACACTATCACAAGTTATAATGGTATATCAACCATAGGCACCCAGGAGCAGCTCTCCACACAGGCCTGGTTTAGTCCATGTTCTCTACATTAAGAAGAGAGATGTTGATTCAGACACATCCCTTCATCCTGACCAGGTTGTTTGCATTGGAAGATGACTTTTTCTCTCTCTAGTCCTTCATAGCTGCATACATCTTCTAAAGGGATCATTTCTGCATAAACCTTTGAGGTTCTCAGCAGGTGGAAGATCCCCTACATTCCTGTATTATAAGACCAACTCTGTACCTGCTCCTCTGTAAAGTTAGATTCAGGAAAGACTGTATGGATGGGGTTAATAACATGTTCGATTTGGATTAGGAATCATTCTGGAGGATGAATTATGATATTCTGAACCTGCGATATTAATACGAATATATAGGTGAAATATAAGTAGGTAAACAGAAATCCAGGTAAGATTTGCAGCATAGAAGGGCATTGGGCCCGTGATTATGATACTTAGCTTTGAAATGTGTTCTGCAAAGATGTCTCAGAAAAATCAATATACAATGGCATAGGTCCTTGTACCTTGGATGATTGAATTCCAAAGAGAACATACAGTCAAAAAGGGATAGTCAGTAGGATTAGAAAGATAATTGATAGGTTTAGAAAGAAGAGTGAGTATAGGATTTGGACCAAAAGTTCTTTAGCAATAGAGTTTCGGGTAGAGAGTGAATGTAAATGTAAGCAGATGTGAAGAGTCTGTCACAATGATGAACTGGGGAAAATATGTAGGGATGCAGATATTAATAGAGACATTAGGAAATCAGACCAAGTATAAAGTGAGTGATAGGATTAGACATTTTCAACAGGGTTGAGGTTGAATATATAATCTTAAGAAGAAACAAATATTTAGTCACCAATAGGATTGACATTTGAGAGCATTAGATGTTTTTCATAATCCATGCTCACTTTCCATTTTGGCTTTGGTACAAACATAAGTGGGATCTTTTTATTTGTGTCCAGAAAATTACTGTGATAAAATGTATATGTACATCAGATGACATGCGTATTTATTCAACCATTTCTGGGTGCAATATTTTGAAGATGTATAAATTAGTATTGGGGATACAAATAGGTGTACCTTTGTCTATCAATATAGAGATAATGCATGAATTGACCATACTGTGAATAAATAATATAACTACTTTCAACTTTAAATAATGGATTGAATTGATATCTGAATATATACAGGAAATCTGATATTGATATACAATCATTGATTCCAACCAGTTATACATCTAATGGTAATATTAGGGTTATGGTTTATCATGAAGAGTGTGTGAGTTTTGCTTCTAAATGATTATGGAAATCGAAAATAATGTGTTTGGAAAGAAGTCTCATAAAAAGATCTAGCCAAGAAACCTGAAGAAATACATGTGTTCTGAAGCAGGAATTGATTGATAGTGAGTCAAATGCCTATAAATTTGTTAACTTCTGGATAAATATATATCTTATGATGTGCATAAACTGAAGAAATAGTAATGTACCAGTGTTGAATAAAATTGAACGTCAAAATAAACATCATGTATCATTGGAATCTACTTACATTGATGTTAAACTGCGTTAGTTATTGTAGAAATATTAGGATTTGTATGCACAATTCACTGAATTTAGCTTTCAGTACTAGGAAACAAATATGTATTTCAGGTGGATGAATATTTCTGATAATAATCTTGTGAAAAGTTGGTTATAAATCCACATACATGAACATGAGTGAATTTAGGGAGTGTATAATAAGACACATATATTGCATATTTTGAAATATCTGGAGAGTATATATATATATATATATATATATATATATATATATATATACACACAAAACACACACAGAGACATTAAATAGTAGCAATATATATGCCAATTGAAATTCATCATTAAATATATATCATCCACAGATTCAAAGCTATTTATTTTACTAAAAATGGATTTATGTATAATGTTGTTCAACTAAGAACCTCAACCATAGATTGAATTTTCAGTTCCAACCGGGTTTAGGAGTAGTCATTTCTTCTCTCAATTTGTATCTTCCAATTCAGCCACCTCACAAGAATGTACGAGTGATAAAAGCTTGGATTCTGTATGTACATATAAAAATACATGTTCTGAATAGGCAACAGAGAACAGGAGACAGGAATTCACATATTAACTTTAAAAACACATGGAGACCTATTTCAATTAAAAATTAACTAGATTTATAACACCAACCCTTTATCATGCAAAATGGAAGTCCAACTATACAGCATGCCTCCTCTGAACTTCTTGTATTTCTATTCTGTTTGGGTTATATTTGTCCATCATATTAGGATTAGTAGTCAGAGTCTAGTAGGTATGGGTTAGGGTCAGGGTTTCATTTTCTCTAATGGAAAATTAGATAAGGAATCCAAAATGTATGCAAATATGTGCTGCACAAAAATATTCCCACTTTCATCCAGAACAATGGCTTGACATTACCTTCCCCCCAAGTAAGACACAATTAGAGGAGAAGACCTTGAAAATCTGTGAATACATATCTGGAATGGAAAATGCTCAGGAGTTCACAACTTTGGAGGTGGTAGAGGAGTTTCCAAAAGTAAGGGACAGTGTTGATAGACCCAACCTGATCTTTTATTAAAATTGGGAGCCATCTTGCCACAAAGCCATGAAAAGCTAATTTCGGCTTTACTATAAATTCCTGCAAATTCTGAACCTGCTTGGAATGCGTGCTCGTGCCTTGAACTCCCCCATGCCTATCTCTCTGACCAGATAGCAGCCCTCTCTGAAACTTTAGTGATACATCATAATTTTTGGCCCTCCCTGGCCAGAAAACGACCCTCTGTGAGGTATAATGGTCATCATAATTTCTGATGTTGGGGCCAGCAAAAAAAAAAAAAAAAAGTAAACTACCATTATTGTGATGCTTGTCAAAATTCTGTTATCAATAACCCCCCTTTTGTGTTACTTTCTGGGCTATATAGCTAGGCTGTAGCAAAGGTGGGGTTGCTGTCTTGTTCCCGCCGTTTTGGGAGGGAGAGGCAGCCCGGCCGGTTGAAATAATAAACTTGCCTTAATTTGATTTTAATTGGAGTCAGTGGTCTTTTCTTTTATTCTGGTCTAACGTTTTGGAGTTTCCCAGCAAGATGATTGTGCCCGAACAGATCACAAGACAAAACTGCTGGAAATTCTGAAGCTGGCCTTCTCTCCAGGGCTCCCGGCTACAGAGCCACTCTAGGGGATGCACAACTTGAGATTTTCCAACGCCTTGGAGTGAGCCTTTGGTCCAGGGAGCACTGAAGTGAACCAATGGACTAAAACTATTAGTAAGCACCTGGTGAAGGAGGACTCCTTAGGTAAGTGGCGCCTTGATAACATCTGATATCTGATTAAGGGAGATCTTTTCTGATGACAGAGAGGTGGCCTGGGGAGGCTCACATATACTCCTGTCTGGGACAGTAACAAGAATCATTCTGTCCTTTGTTCTGTTCTGTGGAGAATTCCTCTGGATGGGTTGAGAGGTGCGGATGGGCACGCACGTGGTCCTACCTGAGAGCTTTAGCAGGACATTGCATTGCTCCTCCGTTTTTCTGTTTTGGTGCGGGGTTTCTGTATTTTTCTGTTTTGTTCTGTGTTCTATATATTTTTTGTTTGTTTCTTTTTGTGCGTTTTGTTGTGTGATTTCGGTGCTAAAAACTTAAGGATATTGGACGTGAAAATTGGTAATAATGCAAGTAAGCGTGACACCTTTTTTGGACTGTGTTTTAAGGAACTACGATGAACTTTACCCCCCTTTGTTAAGCAGGATAAGAGAAGCCCCTAGCTGCCTGCCGGGAGCACACACACTGCACAGGGCAATGCCTGCTGGGGACCTAAGAACTGAGTATATCCCAGGTAAACGAGTGAAACTCCTTTAAAACCCCTTGTCCCTTCAGATAAAGAGAGTCACAACCATTTGGCAGAGTCCCCTGTTTTTCTCCTTTGTTAGAAAAGCAATAAACCTCCCCTTTTCTTTTTCTCAAAACCCTTTCCTCATTATTAAATTGGCATTAATTGGCTTCAAAGTCAGGAACCGAACTTTAAGTTACAAATTTTGATACACCCCCCCCCACCTTAGTCCCGGTACTTTTTGAGATCTGAATACTGAAATGTTAGGAGATGGAGCATGCTTGGGGTGGAACTGAACCAGAGGAGCTAATCCTGTAAGTAAAAGGAGGGACTGAGGGACTCCCAGCAGCTGCCAAAGCCCTGTTGCTTCAGGGAATTCCCTCCTTCCTTCCCTGCACTGTAAGGATTATCCCACCTCTGTTTTCTTAAAAAAGAGAAAAAGAAAAAGGAGATGCTAAATTCAGTAAAGTCAACATAGAGACCATTGATTTTACATTTCAGGTTTCTCCTCTGTTAAAACATATGGTCCTCTTGTGGGAACATCTATGGTGCCACTAGTGTAGGAGATTTTTCTCTCATCTGTTCTCTTTTAACGGCTTCTATCTGTCAGCCATAGTCTGGAGCTCCTTTCTGTCTGTCTTGTGTCTTTTTTTCTGGCCCTTTAAGACATGTGCAATAATGTGTTGATATTATAAATTGTTTCTTGCACTGGGTGAGATTCCCAGTGCTCTCTTGAAAGCCAACCTGGACCTAAATCTCAGTTTCCTAGGGCGACTCTCATGCATGGGCTCCTAAAATCCCAACAGAATTCATGGCAATACTATTCTGAGGTCAGTTCTAGAACTCAGACTCTAAGGGGAATCACACCAGAGTTCAAGCCCAGGTGGACCCAGTCATCTCTTCCAACTGCCAAACAAATGACCACAATTAAAACGAAAACACTCCCACATTGCCCTCATCTTCTTGCATATAGAAACTCATCATAGCCTCTGGCTGGAGGTTTCCATGAGGGGTGCAGACCAAGATAGTGTCCAAATAAGCTCCCTAGTCCCTCATTTGCCTAAAGTAAGGGTGGACTGCACACCCTTCCTGAGAAACAGGAGTCATGAAATAGGCCCACATTAATACTGCTCTGTTTCTCCAATTTGAGGCCTACTGACTGTCAGGTATAGATTCTTTATGTGATTTGGAGTCATGAGAAAACCCAAGCACCTATGGGCTAGCCTCTGCAGGGCTTTGAAGAACTCATTTGACCCAAAGGATCCCTATTCTCACTTGATGGATATCAGAAACCTAACAGACAAAGGCAAGAGACTTCATACACAATGATTGATCTTTGTGCCATTTTGGTTTTTGACGCACACATGGGATCTTTCTTTAGATACATTAGGTGCTGAGAATCAAAGCCACAGCCTCACACAGGGCCAAGAGGCTGATTCAGACACATCCCTTTCCAAAGCATTTAACCAAAGAGCCACAGGTGATGCCCATTCATTTCCATTTGAAAATGGTTTTCTTCAGGCTTCACAAAGGTGTGGCCCAAGGCAAAGACCTTCCTGATATTCAGGGAAAAAGAACAATAGGTAAGCAAAAGGCCCAAAGCAGGGTTTCTCCACTGAGAAGTTCCTGGTCACACTGATATCTGAGTTTTCTGAGATGCTCGCCATTCCCTTCAGCTATCCAGTACATGGCCATGTCACAGAGCTCGGAGGTGATACATAACTTAGACGCAAAACCATGAGCCTATTCTGGAGAGTGGCAAGGATTCAGGAATAAAACTGGAAATTAGGAACATGGTAGGTGTTGCCCATCCATATGGCATGCCGCTGTCCATTCACATATTCGGCAGGAGAAATGCTGGGAAGTTTTCTACTAGACAGAAGACATCTATTGATGCATTCTCTTTTCTAATGTGTACAACCATGGACACAGTGGGATACAGAGATATAGAAACACTGGCCTTGTCAAACGACTTACTAGAAACAGTCCACTCCAAACCAAACAAAACGCCTCTCCTACCTACTCTCAGAACATGAGACTAAACCACAAACTCAGACCCAACCCTTCATCATAACCAGGTTGTTTGCATTGGAAGATGAATTTTGGTCTCTCAGGTCCTTCATAGCTGCGTACATCTTCTCTATGGATCATTTCTGCATGGACCTTTGAGTTTCTCAGGAGGTGGAAGTTCCCATACGTTGATGTATTGTAAGACCACCTCGTCCCTGCTCTTTTTTAAAGTTAGATTGAGGGAACAGTGTATGGTTAGGTTAACAACATGTCCAATTAGGGTTAGGAATCATTCTGCTGGATGAATAATGGTATTGGGAACCTGCGATATTTATAAGAATATATAGTTGTAATATATATATATATATGTATATATATATATATATATATATATATATATATATATATATATACATATATATATATATATGAAAAAAGAAATCTAAGTAATATTTGAAACACAGAAGGGCATTAGGCCCTTGATTGGGATACTTAGCATTGAATTAAGTTCTGCACAGATGTGTCAGATAAATCAATATACAATGGCATAGGACCTTGTACCTTGGATGATTGAATGTCGAAGAGAACATCCAGTCAAAAACGGATAGTCGGAAGGTTATAAACAGTAAACGGTAGGTTTCGGAAGAAGAGTGAGTATAGAATTTGGAACAAATTCTTTAGAAACAGTGTTTCGATTAGAGAGTGAATGTAAATGTCAGCACATATGAAGAGTTAGTCACAATCATGAACTGAGGAAAATATGTAGGAAAGCAGATATAAATAGAGACATCAGGAAATCAGGCAAAGTAAAAAGTAAGTGAAAAGATTAGACATTTCCAACATGGTTGAGTTTGAATATATAAACTTAGAAAGAAACAAACAGGTAGTCACCAATAGGATTGACATTTGAGAGCATTAGGCAACCTAGACATGGGTGTTTTTAGTAATGCATGCTTACTTTCCATTAAGGCTTTGGTACAATCATAAGTGTGACCTTTGCTTTTTTTGTCCAGAATATTACTGTGATCAAATGTATATGTATGTCAGATGACATGAGTATTTTTTCCACCATTTCTGGGAGCATTATTGTGAAGACGTATAAATTAGTATTGGGGTTACAAATAGGTGTACCCTGTGTCAAGGAATATAGAGATAATGAATGAATAGACCATACTATAATTAAACAATATAACTGTTTCCAAATTTCAATAATGGATTGAATTGACATCTGAAAATATACAGGAAATCTTATACTGATAAACAATCATACATTTCAACCAGTTATACATCTAATTTTAATATTATGTTTATGGTTTACCTTGAAGAGTGTGTGAGTTTTGTTTCAAAATTGATTATGGAAGTCGAAAATAATGTGTTTGGAAAGAAGTCTCATGAAAACAACAGTCAAGAAACCTGAAAGAATACATGTGTTTTGAAGCAGGAAGTGATTGAATGTGAAAAAAATGCCTATAAATTTGTGAACTTGTGGATGAAATATATGTCGTATGATGTGAATAAACTGAAGAAATATTAATGAACCAGTGTTGAATAAAAAAGAACGTCAAAATACACATCATGTCCTATAGGAATCTACTTGCATTGATGTAAAACTAGGTCAGTTACTGTAGAAATATTAGGATTTGTATGCACCATTCACTGAAGTTAGTATTCAGTAGTAGGAAACAAATATGTATTTCAGGTGGATGAATATTTCTGAGAATAATCTTGTGAAATTTTGATTATAAATCCACATATATGAACATGAATGAATATAGGGAGTGTATAATGAAACACATATATTTCATATTTTGAAAAATCTGGAGAGTGTGTATTGTGAATATTTATATATATAATATATATATATATATATATATATATATATATATATATATATTTTGAAATATATATATATATATACACACACACACACACAAAACACACACAGACATTAAAACGTAGCAATATATATGCCAATTGAAATTCATCGTGAAAAATATATCATCCACAGATGCAAAAATATTTAATTTACTGAATATGGATTTATGTATAATGTTGTTCTACTAGGAAGCTCACCCATAGGTTGAATTTTCACTTCCAACAGAGTTTAGGAAGAGTGATCTCTGCTCACAATTTGTATCTGCCAAGTCATCCACCTCAGAAGCATGTAAAGCATGTATGTGCGATACCAGGTAGGAATCTAAATGTCATATAAAAATACATGTGCTGAATAGGCTACAGAGAAAGTGAGACAGGATTTTACATATTTGTTAACTTTAGAAAAACATGGAGGACTATTTCAACAAAAAATGACTAGTTATATGACTCCTATAATTTATCATGCAAAACGCAAGTCCAACTATACACCATGCCTCCTCTGAACTGTTTGTATTTCTATTCTGGTAGGGTTATTGTTCTCCATCGTATTAGAATTAGTAGTCAGAATCTAGTAGGCTATGTGTTAGTGTCAGGTATTCAGTGTTTCAAATAAAAAATTGGAAAATGAATCCAATGTGTATGCAAAAATAGCTAGAGAAAAATCTTCCCACTCTCATCCACAACAATGCCTTGACGTTACCCTCACCTTAAGTAATACAAAATTATATGAGAAGAGTTAAAAAATCTGTGAATAAATATGTGGAATGGAATATGCTCAGGATTTTACAACTTTGGAGGTGGTAGAGGAGTTTCTAAAAGTTAGGGACAGGGTAAACACTCCACAAACATGCAGCTCTGCTGCAATAAGACTTCTTGAGAAACTGAATCTGAGGTTGGGCACTTGAAATATACGTATTGTCAAAAAATTTAGCTTCCATTGTATTGAGACAATCAAAGCTGGATCTGCATCTATGTGACCTGTTGGACATGGTTCCTTATTTTTCTGTGAACATGAAGAAACAGTGCTGAATTGACTCTTTGTAGGTAATCTGTGGCCACTCGGGGCTAAGTTTCTCCCCGTGTGGTCTGTGAAGCCATTTGGTCATCCTCCACTTTCCGTGATATTTCTTGTTGCTGCACTGGGAATTTGGTATTTGCTTCATGAAATTCAAGGAATTCAACCGGGACACAGTCCTGGAGGGAGTTCTGTCACGTGTGGTGGGTCACAGAATGCATGAGCATGCATCAATCAGGCTTCTATCTCACATAGCTTGCCCCCTTGAACATTGGAACCTGATTCTGAACATTGCCCTGATACCTCTACATATAACAAGATTCCTTTACATATAAGGGTCTGCTGGCTGCACAATGTCAGTGACAAGCCATTTGAATGCCAATGGCAGATCCACATTGGCCCACCACAGATGTTTTATCACACACCTGCCCACCACTGCTCTAGGCCAACTACTCAGCAGGCTCCAACTTACTGGCACCTCGATTCTACACCATTTTCATGAAACCAAGTCAATCAAGGCACTTTCTGGTATGCTCATGATCAGCACAGTTTCTCTATTGCCACCTGGTCATGGGAATTTCAAAAATTTCATGGTACTTATGTAGCCATTTTTCAAGGATGAATTTGGAGGCACTGTGTGTTTCAATATATTCAGCAGGTATTAAATGGTGAGGAAGATCATTTCAATGAAAGCTCTTGAGAGCTCACACAGGCAAGGTTTTCCAAAGAGTAGAAAAAAGGTCACATGAAGCCAGGCCCATTGAGGTATACAATGTGAGGTCCATGAGTGTTTTGACTCACAAATATGGCTGCCAAGTCTTTCAGAATAAAATCATGTGATATCCTGGCTGAGACATCAATTGTTCTGTGGAAAGCCACACTGGGCCTAGATCTCACTTTCCAAGGGTGACTCTCAAGCGTGGCGTCCTAAAATCTCTACACAATTCATGACAATACTTCTCTGAGGTCAGTTTCAGAACTCAGTCTCTAAGGGGAATCACACCAGAGTTGAAGCCCAGGTGGACTCAGTCGTCTCTTCCAACCGCCACACAAAAGACCACAATTAAAATTAAAACACCCCCACATGGCCCTCATCCTCTTCCATATAGACACTCATCATAACCTCTGGCTGGAGTTTTCCATGGGGGTCACAACCCAAGGGAGTGTCCAAAAGAAGCTCCCTTGTCCCTCATTTGCCTAATGTCAGGGTGGGCTGGACACCCTTCCTGTGAACCAGGAGTGATTAAATAGGCCTGTCATTAATACGGCTCTGCTTCTCCAGTTTGAGGCCTACTGACTGTGTGGTTTAGTGAATTGGAGTCATGAGAAAACCCGAGCACATATGGGCTTGCCTCCGTAGGGGTTTGCAGAACTCATTTGACCCAAAGGATCCCTATTCTCTCTTGATGGAGGTCAGGTATCTTACAGAGGAAGGTGAGAGACTTCATCCACTATGACTGCTCTTTTTGCCATTTTGGTTTTGATGCACACATGGGATGTTTCTTTAGATCCATCAGGTGCTGAGAATCAAAGCCACAGCCTCAGACAGGGCTAAGAGGCTGATTCAGACACATCCCTTTCAAAGGAAATTAAGCAAAGAGCCTAAGGTGATGCCCATTCATTTCAATTTGAAAACTGTTTTCTTCAGGCTTCAAAAAGGGGTGGCCTGAGGCAAAGACCTTCCTGACATTTAGAGAAACAGAACAATATTTAAGCAAAAGGCCCAAATCAGGGTTTCTCCACTGAGACTTTCCTGGTCACACTGATATCTCAGTTTTCTGAGATGCTCGCCATTCCCTTCAGCTATCCAGTACATGGCCATGTCACAGAGCTTTGAGGTGGTACATATCTTGGACACAAAACCATGAGCCTATTCTGGATATTGGCCAGAATTCAGGAAGAAAACAGGAACTTGGGAAGTAAGTAGGTGTTTCCCATCCTTAAGGCAAGCCGCAGTCCATTCATAAATTGGACAGGATGAATGCTGGGAATTTTTCTAGTAGACAGGACACATCCATTGATGCATTCTCTTTTCCAAAATATATACAAACAGGGACAGAGTGGGACACACAGACATACAAACACTTGTCTTGTCGAAGGACTCACTAGAAACAGTCCTCTCCAAACCAAACAAACCACTTTTTCTACCTATTCTCAGAACATGAGACAAAACCACAAACTCACATCTACACCCACAAAGGCACCTCATTCCCCCAAGTAGGTCTGTGACTATACTAAGTGTCCTCTCACTGGTGGGCCATATTATGTTCCGCCAAAATGGCCTGTCCTGTCTCAGATCTGGTCTTCTTGGCCAACTCTGTGAAGTTGTCAGGAGCCAGCGGTGAGCCACTATCTTTTTCCTCAGGAAAGGACTATGTTCAGAGCTCTCCTTTCATTTGGCCATCCTCACATCAGTAGGTACCAAGAAAGTCTCACTCTGTCTTTGGTAAATTCAAAGAACTGAGACCACTGGGATTGGGACTGGAACTGGCTCTGAGTGCCTGTCTTCCCGGATCCCAAGTTCAGAGAGTTCCATCACCAAGGAAGTTAGGTAGGTCTCTTCCTTCAGGAACTGAATGAGGTCAGAGTTTTGGCAACCACTTTGTCCTAACAGTTGCTTCTTAGGGACACCTGAGATGGAGGCTGCTCGTAATTCCTGTGACACTTTCACAAGTTAGAATGGTACCTCAACCATAGGCACCTGGGAACACCTCACCACACAGGCCTGTTTTGGTTCATCTTCTGTACATCAAGAAGAGAGAGGCTGATTCAGACACATCCCTTCATCCTGAACAGGTTGTTTGCCATGAACGATGACTTTTGCTCTCTCAGATCCTTCATAGGTGCCTACATCTTCTCCAGGTATCATTTCTGCATGGAACTTTGAGATTGTTAGCAGGAGGAAGATCTTCTACATTCTTGTATTGTAAGACCAACTCTGTCCCTGCTCTTCTGTAAAGTTCAATTGAGGGAACAATGTATGGTAAGGGTTAATAACATGTGCAAATTGGGTTAGGAATCATTCTGCTAGATGAATAATGGTATTGTGAAACTGCGATACTTACAAGAATATACAGGTTAAGTATAAGTATGAAAACAGAAATCTAGGTAAGATTTGAAGCCCAGAAGGGCAATGAGCCCTTGATTGGGAAACTTAGCTTTGAATTATGTTCTGCACAGATGTCTCAGATAAATCGATATACAATTGCATACGATATGGTACCTTGGATGATTGAATGTCGAAGAGAACATCCAGTCAAAAAGGAATAGTTCGTAGGATTATGAAGAGAGTCGGTAGGTTTAGAAAGAAGAGTTAGTATATGATTTGGACCAAATGTTCTTTAGCAATAGGGTTTCAGGTAGAGAGTGAATGTAAATGTCAATACATATGAAGAGTCAGTCACAATGATGAACTCGGTAAAATATGTAGGAAAGCAGATATCAATAGAGAAATTACAAAATCAGGCAATGTATAAAGGGAGTGAGAGGATTAGACATTATCAACAGGAGTGAGGTTGAATATATAATCTTAGGAAAAAACAAATATGTAGTCACCAATAAGATTGACATTTGAGAGCATTAAGCAACCTGAACAAGGATGTTTTTCGTAATCCATGTTCAATTTCCATTTAGGCTTTGGTACAATCATAAGTGTGACCTTTGATTTCTGTGTCCACAATATTCCTGTGATAAAATGTATTTGTAGATCAGGTGACATGAGTATTTCTTTCACCATTTCTGGGAGCCATACTTTGAAGACGTATAAATTAGTATTGGGGATAAAAATAGGTGTACCTTTTGTCTATGAATGTAAAAATAGTACAACAATAGATCATACTGTGAATAAATAATACAACTGGGCCAACTTTAAATAATGGATTGAATTGATATCTGAAAATATACAGGAAATCTTAAGTGATACATCTAATGGTAATATGAGGGTTAAGTTTTACCATAAAGAATGTGATTTTTGTTTCAAAAGTGATTATGGAAATCAAAAATAATGTGTTTGGAAAGAAACCTCATGAATAGACCAGTCAAGAAACCTGGATTAATACATGTGTTCTGAAGCAGGAAGT
This sequence comes from Callospermophilus lateralis, assembly GCF_048772815.1. NCBI lineage: Eukaryota > Metazoa > Chordata > Mammalia > Rodentia > Sciuridae > Callospermophilus > Callospermophilus lateralis. The sequence continues at coordinate 868,251 of NW_027514383.1, read as the reverse complement.
GGTTGAAAGTGAAAGAAATGCCTATAAATTTGTGATCTTATGGATGAAATATATATCTTAAGATGTGTAAAAACTAAAGAAATAGTAATGTACCAGTGTTGAATAAAAATGAACATCATAATACACATCATGTCCCATAGGAATCTACTTGCATTGATGTTAAACTGGGTGAGTTACTGTAGAAATATTAGGATTTGTCAGCACCATTTACTGAAGTTACTTCTCAGTAGTAGGAAACAAATATGTATTTCAGGTGGATGAATATTTCTGAATATAATCTTGGAAAAGTTCATTACAAATCCACATAAATGAACATGAATGAATTTAGGTAGTCTATATAAAATACATGTATTTCATATTTTGAAAAATCTGGAGAGTGTGTGTATATATATATATATATATATATATATATATATATATATATATATACACACACACACACACACACACACACACACAAAACACCCACACAGACATTTAAAAGTAGCAATATATATGCCAATCGAAATTCTTCATCAAATATATAGCATCCACAGATGCAAAAATATATATTTTACTGAACATGGATTTATGTATAATGTTGTTCTACTAGGAAGCTCAACCATAGGTTGAATTTTCAGTTCCAACATTGTTTAGGAGGTATGATCTCCTCTCACAATTTGGATCAGCCAAGTCAGCCGCCTCACAAAAATGTATGTGTGATAACAGGTAGGATTCTATATGTGCATATAAAAATACATGTGCTGAATTTGTACAGAGAAAGGGAGACAGGAGTTCATATATTTGTTAACTTTTAAAACAAATAGAGAACTATTTCTATTAAAAATTGACTAGATTTATAACACCTAACCTTTATCATGCAAAATGCAAATCCAAATATGCATCATGCTTCCTGTGAACTGCTTGTATTTCTATTCTGTTTGGGTTATTTTTCTCAATCATATTAAGATTAGTAGTCGGAGTCTAGTAGGGTATGTGTTAGTGTCAGGGATTCAGTATTTTGAATGGAAAATTTGAAAATGAATCCAATGTGAATGCAAATATGTGCTACACAAAAAACTTTCCACTCTCATTCAGAAGAATGCCTTGACATTACATTCACCCCAAGTAAGACACAATTAGAGGAGAAGAGTTAGAAAATCTGTGAATTCATATCTGGAATGGAAAAATCTCAGGAGTTCACAACCTTGGAGGTGGTAGAGGAGTTTCCAAAAGTAAGGGACATGGTAAACACTCCACAAACATGGAGCTCTGCTGAACAAAATACTTCTTGAGAAACTGCCTCTGAGGTTGGGCACTTGAAATATATGTTGTTGTCAGGAGCATTAACTTCCTTTCTAATGAGACCATCAATGCTGTGTCTGCATCTATGTGACCTGGACGACATGGTTTCTTATTTTCCAAAGAACATGATGCAGCAGTGGTGAATTCTCTCTTTGTACGTAAACTGTGGCCACTTAGGGTAAATGTCTCCCTGTGTGGACTGTGAAGCCATTTGGTCATCCTCCAATTTTCATGGTGTTTCTTGCTGCTGAACTGGGAGTTTGTTATTTGCTTCATGAAATACAAGGTGTGCAACTGGGACACAGTGCTGGAGGGAGTTCTGGCACTTGTGGTGGGTCAGGGTCTGCAGAAGAATGCACCAACCAGGCTTCTCTCCCACATAGCTTGCCCCTTTGTTCATAGCTACCTGATTCTGAACATTGCCCTGAAACCTCTCCATATAAGTAAATGCCTTTACAAATAAGGGTCTGCTAGCTGCACCATGTCAGTATCAAGCCATTTGGAAGCCAATGGCTGATCCACATGGCCCAACCAAAGATGTATTATCACACACCTGCACACCATTGCTCCAAGCCCACTCTTCAGCAGGCTCCAACTAACTGGCATCTCAGTTCTACACCATTTTCATGAAACCCAGTCAATCCAGGCACAATCAAGTACACTCATGATCAGCAATAGGACAACCAAAGTATCTCCAGTGCCACCTGGCGATGGGAATTTCAAAAATTTAATGGTATTTATTTAGCCATATTTCAAGGATGAATTTACAGGCACTATGGGTTTCAATTCATCCAGGAACCATTAAACAATGGGAAGATCATTTCAATGAAAGCTCTAAAGAACTCTCACAGACAAGGCTTCCCAAACAGTGGCCAAAAAATCACATGAAGCCAGGCTTATTGAGGTCTACAATGTGAGGTCCATGTGTGTTTTGACTCTTAACTATGGCTGCCAAGTCTTTCAGAATACAATCATGTGATATCTTTGCTGAGATTCCCAGTGGTCTGTGAAAAGACACACTGGGCCTAGATCTCACTTTCCAAGGGCGACTCTCAAGCGTGGCCTCCTAAAATCACTACACGATTCATGACGATACTTCTCTGAGGTCAGTTTCAGAACGCAGTCTTTAAGGGGAATCACACCAGAGTTGAAGACCAGGTGGACCCAGTCATCTCTTCCAACTGCCACACAAATGACCACAATTAAAACCCAAACACTCCACACATGGCCCTCAAAATCTGCCATATAGACACTCATCATAACCTCTGGCTGGAGGTTTCCATGAGGGGTGCATCCCAAGATAGTGTCCAAAAGAAGCTCCCTTGCCCCTCATTTGCCTAAAGTCAGAGTGGCCTGGACACCCTTCCTGTGAACAAGGAGTGATTAAATAGGCCTGTCATTAATAGGGCTCTGCTTCTCCAGTTTGAGGACTGGTGATTGTCAGGCATAGATTCTTTATGTGATTTGGAGCCATGTAATACCCCAAGCACATATGGGCTAGCCTCTGCAGGGATTTGAAGAACTCATTTGACCCAAAGTAACCCTATTCTCACTTGATGGAAGTCAGGAAGCTAAAAGAGGAAGGCAAGAGACTTTATCCACAATGACAGATCTTTTTGCCATTTTTTTATATGGATGCAGACATGGGATCTTTCTTTAGATTCATCAGGTGCTGAGTACCTAAGCCACAACCTCACACAGGGCAAAGAGGCTGATTCAGACACTTACCTTTCCAAAGAAATTAAGCAAAGAGCCACAGGTGATGCCCATTCATATCCATTTGAAAACTGTTCTCTTCAGGCTTCACAAAGCGGTGGCCTGAGGCAAAGACCTTCCTGACATTTAGAGCAACAGAACCATGGGTATGCAAATGGCCCAAAGCAGAATTTCTCCACTGAGCGCTCCAGGTCACACTGGTATCTAAGTTTTCTGAGATTCTCCCATCCCTTAAGCTATCCAGTACATGGCCATGTCACAGAGCTTGGAGTTGGTACATATCTTGGACACAAAACCATGAGCCTATTCTGGAGAGTGGTCAGAATTCAGAAAGAAAACAGCAACTTAGGAAGATATTAGGTGTTGCCCATTAATAAGGCAAGCCACAGTCCATTCATAAATTGGGCAGTATGAATGCTGGGAAGCTTTCTTCTAGACAGGACACACCTATTGATACATTCTCTTTTCTTATGTCTACAAACAGTGACAGAGTGGGATACACAGAATTTGACACTCTCGCCTTGTTAAATGACTTAATAGAAACAGTCCTCTCCAAACCAAACAAGCCGCCTTTCCAACCTATTCTCAGAAGATGAGACAAAACCGCAGCCTCACACCCACACCCACAAAGGCAACTTCTTCCCCCAAGTAGGTCTGTGACTATCCTGTTAGTCCTCTTACTGGTGAACATACTATGTTCCCCCAAAATGGCCTGTCCTGTCTCAGATCTGGTCTTCTTGGCCAACACTGTGAAGTTGTCAGGAGCCAGCAGTGAGCCACTACCTGCTTTCTCAGGAATGGCGCATCTTCAGAGCTCTCTTGGCATTTGGCCATTCTCACAAAGTAGGTACCAAGAAAGTCTGACTCTGTCCTTGGTAAATCCAAGCAATTGAGACCACTGGGATTGGGACTGGGACTTGGTCTGGGTGTCTGGATTTTTTGATCCCAAGTTCAGAGAGTTCCACCAACAAGGAAGTTAGGAAGGTCACTTCTTTCAGGAACTGAATGAGGTCAATGTGTTGGCAACCACTTTGTCCTAACAGTTGCTTCCAAGGGTCCTATGAGATGGAGGCTGCCCATACTTCCTGTGACAGTTTCACAAGTTAGAATGGTATATCAACCATAGGCACCCAGGAAGAGCTCTCCACACAGGCCTGGTTTGGTCCATCTTCTCTACATTAAGAAGAGCAAGGCTGATTCAGACTGAACCCTTCATCCTGACCAGGTTGTTTGCATAGAAGATGACTTTTGCTCCTTCAGGTCCTTCATAACTGACTACATTTTCTCCAGGGATCATTTCTGCATTGACCTTTGAGTTCTCAGCAAGTGGAAGATCCCCTAAATTCCTCTATTGTAAGACCAACTCTGTCCCTGCTCTTCTGTAAAGTAAGATTGAGGGAAGAGTTTATGGTTAGGGTTAATAACATGTTTGATTCGGGTTAGGAATCATTCTGTGGGATGAATCATGGTATTGGGAAACTGCAATATTTAAAGGAATATAGAGGTGAAATATAAGTATAACAATCAAAACCTAGGTAAGATTTGTAGCCCAGAAGGGTATTGAGTGCTTGATTAGAATACTTAGCTTTGAATTATGTTCTGCACAGATGTCTCAGATAAATCTATATACAATGGTATAGGACCTTGTACACTGGATAATTATATGTCGAAGAGAACATCCAGTCAAAAAAGGATAGTCGGTAGAATTAGAAAGATAGTTGGTAGGATTAGAAACAAGAATGAGTATAGGATTTGAACCAATAGTACTTTAGCAGTAGGGTTTTGGGTAGAGAGTGAATGTAAATGTCAGCACATGTGAAGAGTCAGTCACAATGATGAACTGGGGAAAATATGTAGGAAAGAAGATATCAATAGAGACATTAGGAAATCAGGCAAGGTATAAAGTGAGGGATATAATTAGACATTTTTAAAAAGCTTGAGGTTGAATACATAATCTTAGGAAGAAAAAAGTATGTAGTCACCAATAAGATTGACATTTGATATCATTAGGCAACCGGGACGTGGATATTTTTAGTAATCTATGATCACTTTCCATTTAGGCTTTAGTACAATCATAAGTGTGCCATTTGATTTTTGGCCATAATATTTCTGTGATAAAATGTATATGTAAATCAGGTGACATGAGTATTTCTTCCACCATTTCTGGGAGCAATATTTTGAAGACATATAAATTAGTATTGGGGGTAGAAATAGGTGTACCCTGTGTCTATGAATATAGAGATAATGCATGAATAGACCATATTGTGGATAAATAATATAACTTTTTGCAACTTTAAATAATGGATTGATTGATATCTGAAAATATACAGGAAATCTTGTATTGATATACAATCATTCATTCCAACCAGTTACACATCTAATTGCATATTAGTGTTATGTTTTATCATGAAGAGTGTGTCAGTTTTGCTTCAAAATTGATTTTGGAAATGGAAAGCAATGTGATTGGAAAGAAGTCTCATGAAAAGACCAGTCAAAAAACCTGAAGGAATAAATGTGTTCTGAATCAGGGAATGATTGAAAGTGAAATAAATGCCTATATATTTGTGAACTTGTGGACGAAGTATATATCCTATGAAATGCATAAACTGAAGAAATAATAATATACCAGTGTTGCATAAAAATGAACGTCAAAAAACACATCATGTCCCATAGAAATCTAATTGCATTGATATCAAACTGGGTCAGTTACTGTAGAAATATTATGATTTGCTACACCATTCACTGAAGTTAGCTTTCAGTACTAGAATACAAATATGTATTTTAGGTGGGTGAATATTTCTGAAATAATCTTGTGAAAAGTTTATTATAAATCCAAATACATGAACATGAATGAATTTAGGGAGTGTATATAACACAAAAATGTTTCATATTTTGAAAAAACTGTATATATATATATATATATATATATATATATATATATATACACACACATGCACACAAAACACACACACCGACATTAAAATGTAGCAATATATATTCCAATCAAAATTAATCATGAAATATATATTATCCCCAGATGCAAAAATTTTTATTCTACTGAACATGGATTTATCTATAATGTTTTTCTACTATGAAGCTCACCCAAAGTTTGAATTTTCAGTTACAACAGTATTTAAGAGGAGTGATCACTTCTCACAATTTTTATCTGCCATGTCTTCAACCTCACAAAAATATACGTGTGATACCAGGTAGGATTCTATATGTGCCTATAAAAATACATGCGCTGAATAGGCTACAGAGAAAGGGAGACAGGAATTCACATATTTGTTAACTTTAAAAACACATGGAGAACTATTTCAATTAAAAATTCTCTAGACTTAAACAGCCTCCCTTTATCATGCCAAGGAAAAGTCCAACTATACACCATGCGTCCTCTGAACTGCTTCTATTTCTATTCTCTTTGGGTTGTTATTCTCCATCATGTTAGGAGTATTAGTCAGATTCCAGTAGGGTATGTGTTAGTGTCAGGGTTTCAGTATTTCAAATGGAAAATAGGAAAATGAATCCAATGTGTATGCAAATATGTGTTTCACAAAAATCTTCCCACTCTCATCTTGAACAAAGCCTTGACATGACTTTCGCCCCTAGTAACACACAATTAGAGAAGAAGAGTTAGAAAATTTGTGAATACATTTCTGGAATGGAAAATGCTCAGGAATTCTCAACCTTGGACATGGTAGAGGAGTTCCAAAAGTAATAGACAGGGAAAACACTCCACAAACATGGAGCTCTGCTGCCCTAAAGACTTCTTGAGAAACTGCCTCTGAGGTAGGGCACTTGAAATATATGTTGTTGTCAGGAGCTTTAGCTTCCTTAGTAGTGAGACCATCAAACCTGGGTGTGCATCTATATGACCTGGAGGACATGGTTTCTTATTTTCTAAAAACAAGAGGCAGCAGTGCTGAATTCTTTCGTTATAGTTAAACTGTAGACACTGGGGGCTAACTGTCTCCCCGTGTCAACTGTGAAGCCATTTGTTCATCCTGCACTTTTCTTAGTGTTTCTTGCTCCTGTACTGTGAGTTTGGTATTTGCTTAACAAAATACAAGGAGTTCAACTGGGACACAGTGCTGGAGGGAGTTCTGTCACTTCTGGTGGGTCAGGGTCTGCAAGAGAATGCACCAACCAGGCTTCTATTCCACATAGCTTGCCCCCTTGTTCATAGCAACCTGATTTTTAGCATTGCCCTGAAACCTCCCCATATAACAAGATGCCTTTAATATAAGGGTCTGCTGGCTGCACCACGTCAGTCACAAGCCATTTGGAAGCCAATGGCAGATCCACATGACCCTCCACAGATATATTATCACACACCTGCACACCACTGCTCTGGGCCCACTACTCAGCAGGCTCCAACATACTGGCCTCTCTGTTCTACAACATTTTCATAAAACCCAGTCAATCAAGGCACTGTCTGGTACACTCATGATTAGCAACCAGGAATCCAAAGTTCTCCAGTGCCACATTGTTATGGGAATTTCAAAACTCTATAGTCAAAAAACAGAACTTATCAGCAAAACGTTAACCTAGGTCTGTAGGAGCTCAAAAAACAAAATAGAACTTCATGATGTGGGAAAGAGCAATAATAAAATAGATATTGAAAAAAGCATCCTGATTCTGTCGGAGATATAAGGATAGCCAAACTTGAGTTTTGGATATCATCTGTTGTGAAATTGAGCCAAATCATCTTCTTTTTGTTCTATAGAAATCACTTTAGTTAATCTCTCTGGAATCCAAATCAGCTGCTGTTCTCCCTGTGGAAACACACAAACAGACCTTTGACACCAGAAAATTACTGGGTCAGGACCTTTCCATTATCTTGTTAGAATATCCTTCCAAAGCACCTTGGGATTATGCACATTTTTTTAGACACATATGCTTTTCCGCAGCACTAAGTCCTGATGAATCCAAATTTAAAAAGTTTAGAGTAAAAAGGGTTATTTTAAGTTTATCTTTGGGGAATATATACCCCTTCCCAATTCCGTCTTTTTGCTTTAATAAGTACATTTTAGAAGTTCGATGTGCTCTTTCAACTATGCCTTGTCCCTGAGGATTGTATGGGTTTCCTATTATATGAGCAATACCAAATAAAGTGCAAAATTCTTAAAAAGAGGTAGAAGTATAACCAGGGGCATTATCTGTTTTGAACTGTTTTGGAACGCCCACAGTGGCAAAATTTTGTAAGCAATGAGCTATAACATCTTTAGTTTTTTCTCTGGCATGAAGGGAGCCCATCAAAAATCCAGAAGAAGTATCAAGTGTAACATGCAAATATTTTAATTTTCCAAATTCTGGCAAGTGTGTGACGTCCATCTGCCAAATATGGTTAGGTATCAATCCTCTAGGATGGACTCCAAGATTAACTTGTGGTAAAAAGGTCACACAATTTTGACATTGTTTTATTATTTGTCTAGCTTATTCCTTAGTTATTTTAAAATGCTATTGTAAAGTATTAGCATTGACTTGGAACTTTTTATGAACATTTATAGCTTCTTCTAGTGTAGAGAAAATATGTATGTTATGTGTAGTTTTATCTGCTAAATCATTACCCAAACTAAGGGCTCCAGGCAATCCTGTATGGGCTCTGATATGTCCTATAATGAATGGACTTTTTCTGTCCCAGATTAGACTTTGTATAGTGGAAAGCAAAGAGAAAACAGTAGAGGAAGTGGAAATCCTACCAGCATCTTCAAGGGATACTATAGCATTAACAATATACTGACTATTGGAAAAAAAATTAAATACAATATCTTTAAACATCACAAAAGCTTGTAATACTGGATTAAGCTCTACCTTTTGAACTGATTGTTTGGCTACTAAAAATGTGAAGGTTTGATCGGGTGTAATTATTGCTGCTGTACCATTATTTGATCCATCAGTGAATATATTTGGAGCATTCATGATAGGTGTTTTTCTTGTCATTTTTGGAAAAATTACAGGATGTGATGACAAAAAAGACAATAAAGGATTAGATGGTAAGTGGTTATCAAATGAAACATTAGATTTGCACATGATTATTGCCCAAGTATTTAACTCATTAGCTAATTCATCAATTTAATTCATAGTATATGGATTAATAATTTTATTGGGAAAAATTCTAAACACTTCCTTAGTTGCTTTTATTCCTTTGAGTATTAATTGTCCTACAGCCTCAGGATACCTAGTAAGAATAGCGTTAGGAGAATAAGATAAATGTATCCATAATAATGGATCATCTTGCCAAAATACTCCTGTTGGAATATTTTTTTGTTGGTAGTACAATAAATAATTAAGGCAAACTTATATCAATTCTATCCAAATGCATATTTCCCATATATGTTTCTATGATTTTTAATGCCTTTCTTGCTTCAGGTATTAACATTCGGGGTGAATTTAGATCTGTTGGACCTTTTAGGATATCAAATAAAGGTCCCAACTCTCCTGTTGGTATACCTAGATAAAGTCTTATACAATTTATGTCTCCTAATAACTTTTGAAAGTCATTAAGTGATTTGAGTTGATCTACTCGTATTTGAATTTTTGGTGGATGGACCATGATTGAGGATAATGGAATGCCTAAATAATTAATTGAAAAAATTTAATTGTAGTTTATCTATTACTATCTCTAGATTATAATTTTTTAATAAGTTTGTAATTGTGGCATAACATTCTAGCAGTGTGTTTTTAGCTTTGTGTGCTAATAATATACAATCCATTTAGTGAAATATTTGTATTTCAGGATTTTGATTTCTAAGTAGCTGGATTACTTTGTTAACATTAATTTGACACATAATTGGGATGGTAGCCATCCCTTGAGGGAGTATTTTCCACTCATATCTATGAACAGGACCTTCATTATTCAGTGCAGGAATAGTAAATGCAAAACTTGGACTATCCTCAGGATGAATTGGAAATGAAAAAAAAAACTTTAATATCTATAACTAAAACATACCAAGTTTTTGGCAAAGCAGACACTTGAGGAATCCCTGATTGAGCAGGTACCATAATAACCATCTCATTATTAATGGCTCTTAAATCTTTCAATAATCTCCATTTACCAGATTTCTTTTGGTGACAAAAATTGGAGTATTATGGGGAGATACAGAAGGTTGTATATGTCCTTCCGCTAATTGTTGTTTGACCAGGTCATGGGCTGCTTGTTTCTTTTCTTTAGTCAGGGGCCACTGAGGAACCCATACTGTTATTTCTGATTTCCAAGTAATTTTTATTGTCTCAGTGGCCTTTTCTGAAAATCCAACCCATGTCTGTTTGTTCCTTGATCTATTTGTATTGGTACTGCTATACCTTGTTCTTGTTTCTCTAAACTTTTTCCTTTCCTAAAATCTTGTCTAGTCATAATAGTGGGTGCATTTTTGTTGATGTTATTTGTTAATGTCAAACCTAATTGATCTTGGACATCTCATCCCCATAAATTTACAGGAAGATGATCCAATACATATGGCTGTATAGTTCCTTCACATTCATCAGGATCCTTCCAATGTAATACTATTACACTTCCATGGGGATTAGTCACCACTCCTAGGCCTCGAAGTGTTTGAGTGGCTTGTTGTAATGGACAATGTTTTGGCCCTTCTTGATGAGAGATGGTGCTAAGTTCTGTACCTGTATCCAGTAGGTCATTAAATTCATGTCATTGAATATTTAGTTTTAGCATGGGGCAAGAATCTAAATTTAAAGAAAGCATAGCCCAATCTACACCTATGGAGCCTAATCCCTTGGAACCTCTTTCTACAGCACAACTGGAAAATTTATCATGTTGGCTTGGTATTAATAGTAACTGTGCTATTCTATCGCCTGGTGAAATTACTGATATACCCTTTGGAGAAATAGCTATAAATTTTAATTCACATTCATAATCGGAATCAATTACCCCAGGACTTATCATAAGTCCTTTTAGAGTAGAAGAGCTGAGTCCCTATAATAAGCCCACCTTTCCTTTACAAAGAGGTCTTTTTACCCCTGTGGGAATGATTTGAACTCCCATCTCTGGAGTTAGAACTGATCTGGCGGAGGCGTAGATGTCCAACCCTTCACTCTCTCTGATTTGTCTGATGAGGGATCTGATGGACAACGTGTCCTGGACACTACACTTATGGGGTTGCCGGGTTCCTCCGGTGCTCCGTATATTTGTGGTTTTGGGCTCCGGAGCATTGGGCTCCCCTGTCCATTTTTTACCAATGGAGCCCAATGCCTTTCTCCATGATATCATGGATAAACACCTGGTCCTTGTTCGTTTTTTGATAATGGAGTAACATCTATGGTGGTTTGAGAATGGCATTCATTAGCCCAATGTCTCCCTCTAAGGCATCGTTGGCAAATACACGGTATTCTACTCCTTTGATACCTAGTTTTGTTAAACCCTCCTCCTATGGGGCAATTCCTTTTAAAATGTCATGTTTGTTCACAATTGTAGCATGTTCTAGGCCTGGCATCTAAAGCCTGTTTTACTGCAGCTGCCACAATTTGCCCTTGTTCATTAATGTCTCTGGCATTTAAATTCTGTTTTACTGCAGCTGCCTTGACTTGCTCTTGTTCATTAATGTCTCTACATAATTTAATATATGTGTTTAAATCTTCATGTTTCCATAGTCTAATGATATCTCTACACCAACAATTCGCTTGGTCATAAGCCAGTTGTTTTATTAATGGCATTGCTAGTTCTGTATTCCCAAACACTCTGGTAGCTGTTTGAATAAGCCTATCTACAAATTCAGTGTAAGATTCATTAGCTCATTGTATTACCTTAGATAATTGACCTTGTAAATCTCCATGTCTTAGTAAAGCCTCCCATGCCCTAATCACCTCTACAGCAAATTGTGCGTATACGCCAGGATCATATGCAATTTGTTGCTGATGATCCTCAGAGTGTCCCTTTCTCACAACATATCTAGATTTCTCTGAGGATAACCAGCTGCTACATTTCACCTAGCCATCTCCTTGCAAAATTCCTCATTCCAACCATCATTAACAGGTATTGACCTCCATTTAGCACAGCTTTACACATATTAGCCCAATCTGCTGGCATCATGTTCAAGTTGTTAATGGATTCGATCAAGCTTACAGTGAAGGGTGCTTGAGGACCATAGGTTGTTACAGCCTCTTTTAGCTGCTTCAGTGTTTTAAAATTTAAAGCATGGTGAATTTGGTGCCCTCCAACCTCAAATACAGGACATGTTAATACTTAAGATCCTGTCTCAGGATCCGAACTATCAACTGCGGTGGTTGTGGGCCTTCCAGCATATGGAGGTGGTATTGTTATTTGGACATTCACGTCCTCCGGTGATAGAAAGGTGTTAGTAACAGTCTCCTGTAGAGGTGGCACTGTTGGTTGAACACTTACACCCTCTAGAGATAGAAAGTTGTTAGTAGCAGTCTCATTTTGTAACTTTCACGCTGATGGATTTTTCTGCTCTAAGCTTTGTTCCTCCATCTTTGTCTGAACTAAAGGTTTTGCACTAAGCAAACCAGATACGAATGTCCATAATGGCAATGTGCCAACTGGCAGTGTCCCTGGGCTGTTCTTTTCTATTCTTTTTAAATCTTCACCATGATAGTTCCATTGTGATACATTTAACAACTCCTCTTTAAAAAGTCATGGGCTACATTTTTGTATTGTATCAATGTATGCCCTGACTGTTCTTGATTTTCCTGAGATGCCTCCTTCCTCTAAAAATTTACTTAACACTCTTTCAGTTTGTTTTTTACTAATATCTGATCGCGTATTTCTACTATAATACAATCCAACAAGATGACGCCATACAAAACCGAGACAGAATAAAATAAAAAGGGAACCACAAAACGTCATTATAGCCTTTCTATCCTCCTGACATGTGCATCCATCCTTTCTCCCTATCTGTTCCTCAGAAGTAAATAGTTTTTCCTCAGATGTGAGCAGGTTTTCTTCTGTCTCACTCGTGTCCAGGGACAGGCAACTTAAAACAAATGTGAAGCAAAACAAAAGAGGAATCTTTAAATGGCTACCCTCCTCGTGCCCTTCCCTCAGGGACGAGCATTTTACCTTATCACTTACCCTTAGTCACTCCCCATGCGAGCCACCAAATGCTGCAGTCTGGCTGGGCACGATTCAGTAGCCACTTGTCAAAACAAACGAACTTTATTTTTAGAACCACACACGCCAAACAAAACAGCTCCTCAGGAAAAACACTCAGAGCCCAACTGCCACCACCGGCTTCCCACAAGCCTCTCTCACCCCCACAAGCCTCTCCACCTCCCACAATCCTCCTGCTCTTGAGGACGATTGACTGGTTCACCTGGGCAGAGCCAAATAAAGTCCCCCAATGAGCAGCTCCTTGGTCTGTAAAAGCAAGGAAACAGCCCAATAAGCATCACCTCAGAGGAGCCAATCAACTGGATTTTGCTGGGGCCGCTGTGAACCAATCATCAGCTGGCAGTCTGAAACGGTGGGGAAGCATCTCAATTAGCATCTCCATTGAGCATTACCACAGAGGAGCCAATCAGCTAGATGTTGCTGGGCCGCTGTGAGCCAATCATCAGCTGGCAGCTGAAAGTTTGCCGGCAGCTGGAAGTTAGCTGGGGCACCTTCGGCTGTGGCTCTCAACAGTGTGATACCAGTTAGGATTCTATATGTGCATACAAAAATATTTGTGCTGAATAGGCTACAGAGAAAGGGAGACAGGAATTCGCATATTTGTTAACTTTAAAAACACATGGAGAAATTTCAATTAAAAATTGACTAGATTTATAACATCTCCCTTTTTCATGAAAAAGGAAAGTCCAACTATAAACAATACCTCCTGTGAACTGCTTGTATTTCTTCTCTGTTTGGGTTATTTTTCTCCATCATATTAGGAATAGTAGTCATAGTCTAGTAGAGTATGGGTTAGTGTCAGGGATTCAGTATTTCGAATGGAAAATTGGAAAGTGAATCCAATGTGTATACAAATGTGTGCTACAAAAAATCTTCCCACTCTCATCCAGAACAATGTCTTGACATTACCTTAAACACAAATAATACACAATTAGAGAAGAAGAGTTATAAAATCTGTGAATACATATCTGGAATGGAATATGCTCATGAGTTCAAAAACTTGGAGGTGGTAGAGGAGTTTCCAAAAGTAAGGGACAGGGTAAACAATCCTCAAACATGGAGCTCTGCTGGCCTAAATACTTCTTGAGGAACTTCCTCTGAGTTTGGGCATTTGAAATATATGTTGTTGTCAGGAGGTTTAGCTTCCTTTGTAGTGACAACATCAAAGCTGGGTCTGCATCTATGTGACCTGGAGGACATGTTTCTTATTTTCCAATTAACAGGAGGCAACAGTGCTTATTTCTCTATTTGTAGGTAAACTGTGGCCATTGGGGGCTAAGTGTCTCCCCGTGTGGACTGTGAAGCAATTAGGTCATCCTCCACTTTTCGTGGTGTTTCTTGCTGCTGCACTGGGTGTTTGGTATTTGCTTCACGAAATGCAAGGAGTTCAACTGAGACACAGTGCTGGAGGGGGTTCTTTCACATGTGGTGGGTCAGGGTTTGAAGGAGAATCCACCAACCAGGCTTCTATCTCACATAGCTTGCCACCTTGAACATAGCAGCCTGATTGTGTATATTGCCCTGAAACCTCTACATATAGTATGATGCCTTTACACAGAAGGGTCTGCTGGCTGCACCATGTCAGTCACAAGCCATTTGGAAGCCAATTGCAATTCCACATGGCCCCACCACAGAAGTTTTATCACACACCTTCACACCACTGCTCTAGCCCCACTACTAAGCAGACTCCAACTTACTGGCATCTCTGATCTACACCATTTTAATGAAACCCAGTCAATCAAGGCACTGTCTGATATCCTCATGATCAGCAAGAGGACATCCAAAGTTTCTCCAGTGCCACCTGGTCATCGGAATTTCACAAATTTTATGGTATTTTCGGGCCGTTTTTTGAGGATGAAGCTGGAGGCACTGTGGTTTCACTTCACTCAGGAACCAGTAAATGGTGAGGAAGCTCAGTTCAATGAAAGCTCTGGAGAACTCTCACAGGCAAGGCTTACCAAAGAGTGGCCAAAAGGTAACATGAAGCCAGGCCCATTGGGATCTACAATTTGAGGTCCACGTGTGTTTTGACTCTCAACTATGGATGCCAAGTCTTTAATAATAAAATCATGTGATATCATGGAAGAGGTTCCCAATGTTCTGTGGAAAGTGACCCTGGGCCTAGATCTCAGTTTCCAAGGGCGACTCTGATGCGTGGCCTCCTAAAATCCCAACACATTTCATGGCAATACTTCTCTAAGATCAGATCCTGAACTCAGTCTCTAAGGGGAATCACACCATAGTTCAAGCCAATGTGGACCCAGTCATCTCTTCCAACCACCACACAAATGACAACAATTAAAACCAAAACACTCCCACATGGCCTTCATCTTCTTTCATATAGACACTCATCATAACATCTGGCTGGAGTTTTCCATGAGAGGCACAGTCCAAGACAGTGTCCAAAATAAGCTCCCTTGCCCCTCATTTGCCTAAAGTTCGAGGGGAATGGACACCCATCCTGTGATCCAGGAGTGATCAAATAGGCCTGCCATTAATACTGCACCGCTTCTCAAATTTGAGGCTTACTGACTATGGGGTTTAGATTCTTTATGTGTATTGGAGTCATGAGAAAACACAAGAACCAATGGGTAGCCTCTTCAGGGCTTTGAAGAACTCATTTGACCCAAAGATCCCTATTCTCAGTTGATGGAGGTCAGCGACCTAACAGATTAAGGCAAGAGACTTTACTCACAATGATTAATCTTTTTGATATTTGGTTTTGGATACACTCATGGGATCTTTTTTAGATCCATCAGGTGCTGAGAATCTAAGCTACTGCCTCACACAGGGCCAAGAGGCTGATTCAGACACATCTCTTTCCAAAGCATTTAAGCAAAGAGCCACAGGTGATGCCCATTCATTTCCATTTGAAAACTGTTTTCTTCAGGCATCAAAATGGTGTGGCCTGAGGCAAAGCGCTTCCTGACATTCAGGGTAACAGAACCATATTTAAGCAAATGGCCGAAAGAAGTGTTTCACAACTGAGACTTTACTGTTCACAGTGATATCTAAGTTTTCTGAGATGCTCGCTATTCCTTTCAGCTATCAAGGACAAGGCCATGTCACAGAGCTTGTAGGTGGTACATATCTTGGACACATAATGAAGAGCCTATTCTGGAGAGTGGCCTGAATTCAGGAAGAAAACAGGAACTTAGGAAGATAGTAGGTGTTGCCCATCAATAACTCAAGCTGCAGTCCTTTCATAAATTAGGCTGGATGAATGCTGGGATGCTTTCTACTAGACAGGACACATCCATTCATGCATTCTTTTTTCTAATGTCTACAACCATGGACACAGTGCGATAAACAGACATAGAAACACTCACCTTGTCAAACGACTTACTAGAAACAGTCCAATCCAAAGCAAACAAACCGCCTTTTCTACCTATTCTCAGAACATAAGACAAAACAACAAAACCACAACCACACCCACAAAGGCACCTCCTTCCTCCAAGTAGGTCTGTGGTATCTGGAGTGTCCTCTGACTAGTGGGCCATACAATGTTCCCCCGAAATGGCCTGTCCTGTTTCAGAACCGGTCTCCTTGTCCAACTCTCTAAAGTTGTCAGGAGTCAGGGGTGAACCACTACGTGCGTTCTCAGGAAAGGCCCCTCTTCAGAGTTCTCCTGGCATTTGGCCATTCTCTCATCAGTAAGTACCTGCTGGGAGCCATTAGCCAAGTAGGTATGACAATTTTCTTGCCAGCGTACCCCCATGCTGTTTAGTGGAAGGACTCCTGGAATGTGACCTTGCTCAAGGACCAGGGCAGATCCGTGTTTAGGGTGTTCCCTGTTTAGGATAATCCGAGTTTAGGGTGTTCACGGTTTAGGAAGATTATTCCTGCCAGGAATAGGGCATATCCCGCTGCCTGAGATCCTCTTGAGTTCTTAGGGTCAGACAGTATTTTTGGGAGACAGAAGCTCAGTGGAGGTGTGAATTTGGGCAGAGAACTTGGATTTCCCCAGAACATGTTTGTAGACGGGCCGTGTGAGATCGGGAATAAAGAATTGCTGTTGGAATCTACAAAGCTGTGAGTGGCTCGTGATTTGTGCCCAGCCAGACTGCAGCAGGTACCAAGAAATACTGACTCTGTCCTTGGTAAATCCAAACAAGTGTGACCACTGGGACTGAAAGTGGGACGGGCACTGGGTGACTGGCTTCCTGGATCCCACATTCAGAGAGTTCCATCACCAAAGAAATAAGGTGAGGTCACTTTCTTCAGGAACTGAATGAAGTCGCTGCCTTGCCAACTACTTTGTCCTAACAGTTGCTTCCAAAGGTCCTATGAGATGGAGGCTGCCACTACATCCTGTGACCCTGTACAAGTTAGAATGGTATATCTACCATAATCACTTGGGAACAGCTCTCCACACAGGCCTTGTTTGTTCCAACGTCTCTACATTAGAAGAGGGAGGCTCATTCAGACACAACCCTTCATCCTGACCAGGTTGTTTGCCATGGCAGATAACTTTTGCTCTCTCAGGTCCTTCATAGATGCCTAAATTAACTCCAGGGATCATTTCTGCATGGACCGTTGAGGTTCTCAAGAGGTTGAAGATCCCCTACATTCCTGTATTGTAAGACCAACTCTGTCCCTGCTCTTCTGTAAAGTTAGATTGAGGGTACAATGTATGGTTAGGCTTAATAATATGTTCAATTTGGTTTAGGAATCATTCTCCTGGATGAATAATGGTATTGGGAAGCTGTGATTTTATAAGAATATAGAGGTGAAATATAAGTATGAAAACAGAAATCTAGGTAAGATTTGAAGCCCAGAAGGGCATTGGGCCCTTGATTGGTATACTTAGCATTGAATAACGGTCTGCTCTGATGTCTCAGATAAATCAATATACAATGGCATAGGAACATGTTCCTTGGGTGATTGAATGTGAAAGAGAATATCTAGTCAAATGTGATAGTCGGTAGAATTACGAAGATATCTGTTCGGGTTAGGAAGGAGAGTGAGTATAGAATTTGGATGAAAAGTTCTTTACAATAGGGTTTCGGGTAGAGAATGAAGGTAAATATCAGCACATTTGAAGAGTCAGTCACAATGATGAACTGGGGAAAATATGTAGGAAAGCAGATATCAATAGAGACAATAGGAAATCAGGTAAAGTATAACGTGAGTGAGAGGATTAGACATTTGCAACAGGGTAAGATTGAATATATAATCTTAGGAAGAAAAAAATATGTAGTCACCAATAGGATTGACATTTGAGAGCATTAGGCAACCTGGAGATGGATGTTTTTAGTAATCCATGTTCACTTTCCTTTCAGGCTTTGGTACAATCGTGTGATCTTTTCATTTTGTGTCTAGAATATTACTGAGATAAAATCTATATGTAGATCAGGTGACATAAGTATTTCTTCCACCATTTCTGGGAGCAATATTTTGAAGATGTATAAATTAGTATTATGGGTAAAAATACGTGTACACTCTGTCTATGAATACAGAGAAAATGCATGAATAGAACATATTTTGAATAAATGATATAAATGGTTCCAACTTTAAATAGTTGATTAAATTGATAGCTGAAAATATACAGGATATCTGATATTGATATACATACATTCATTCCAAACATTTATACAAATTATGATAATATTAGGATTATGGTTTATCATGAAAAGTGTGTGAGTTTTGCTTCCAAAGTGATTATGGAAATCGAAAATAATGTGTTTGGAAAGAAGTCTCATGAAAAGACCAGCCAAGAATCCTGGAGGAATACATGTGTTCTGAAGCAGGAAGTGATTGAAAGTGAAACAAATTCGTACAAATTTGTGAACTTGTGGAAGAAATACATATCCTATGATGTGCAAAAATGAAGAAATAGTATTGTACCAGTGTTGAATGAGTATGAACGTCAAAATACACATCATGTCCCATAGAAATCTACATGCATTGATGTTAAACTGGATCAGTTACTGTAGAAATATTAGGATTTGTATGCACCATTCACTGAATTTAGTTTTCAATACTAGGAAACAAATATGTATTTCAGGTGGATGAATATTTCTGAGAACATTCTTGTGAAAAGTTGATGAAAAATCCACATACATGAACATGAATGAATTTAGGGAGCATATATAAGACACATATATTTTATATTTTAAAAAATCTGGAGATTTTATATATATATATATATATATATATATATATATATATATATATATATATATTAAAAACATACACAGACATTAAAATGTAGCAATTTATATGCAAATAGAAATTCATCATGAAGTATATATCATCCACAGATGCATAAATATTCATTTTACTGAACATGGATTTATGTAAAATATTGTACTACTAGGAAGCTCACCCATAGGTTGTATTTTCAGTTCCAACAGCGTGTAGGAGGACTGATCTCTTCTCATAATTTGTGTCTTCCATCAGCCACCTCAAAAATTTACATGTGTTAACTGGTAGGATGCTATATGTGCATATAAAAATACATGTGGTGAATAGGCTACAGAAAAAGGGGGACAGGAATACACATATTTTTTTACTTTAAAAACACATAGAGAACTATTTCAATTAAAAATTGCCTAGATTTTTAACACCTACTGTTTATCATGCAAAAGGAAACTCAAACCATACAGCATGCCTCCTCTGAACTTCTTATATTTCTATTCTGTTTGGGTAATTTTTCTCCATCATATTAGGATTAGTTGTCAGAGGCTAGTAGGGTATGTGTTTGTTTCAGGGATTCAGTATTTCAAATGGAAAATAGGAAAATGCATCCAATGTGTATGCAAATATGTGCTACGCAAAAATATTCTCACTGTCATCCAGAACAATGCCTTAACATTACCTTCGCCCCAAGTAAGACACAATTAGAAGAGGAGAGATAGAAAATCTGTAAAAATATATCTGGAATGGAAAATGCTCAGGAATTCACAAGCTTGGAGGTAGTAGATGTGTTTCCAAAAGTAAGGGACAGGGTAAACACTCCACAAACATGGAGCTATGTTGGCCCTAAGACATCTTTAGAAACTGCCTCTGAGTTTGGGCACTTGAAATTTAGGTTGTTGTCAGGAGCTTTATCTTTTTTTGTAGTGAGACAATCAAAGCTGGGTCTGCATCGATGTGACCTGGAGGACATGGTCTCATATATTCCAATGAATATTAGGCAGCAGTGCTGAATTCTCTCGTTGTAGATAACTGTGACCACTGGGGGCTAAGTGTCTCCCCGTGTGGACTGTGAAGCTATTTGGTCATCCTCCACTTTTTGTGGTGTTTCTTGCTGCTGCACTTGGAATTTGGTATTTGCTTCATGAAATACAATAAGTTCAACTGGGACACAATGCTGTAGGGAGTTCTGTCACGTGTCGTGTGTGTGTCAGGGTCTCCAGGAGAATGCACCAACCAGGCTTCTATCGTACATAGCTTGCCCCCTTGACAAATAGCAACCTGATTCTGAACATCGCCCTGAAACTTCTCCATTTAACAAGATGCCTTTACATACAAGGTTCTGCTGGCTGCACCATGTCAATCACAACCCATTTGGAAGCCAATGGCAGATCCACATGGCCCCCCCACAGATGTTTTATCACACACCTGCACAAAACTTCTATACAACCACTAATAAGCAGGCTCTAACTTACTGACATCTCTGTTCTACACAATTATTATGAAACCCAGTAAGTTAAGGCACTGTCTGATACACTCAAATCAGCAACAGAACATCCAAGGTTCTCCAGTGCCACCTGGTCATGGGAATTTCAAAAATGTCATGGTATTTATGTAGCCATTTTTCAAGGATAAAGTTGGAGGCACTGTGGGTTTCAATTCATTCAGGAACCATTAAATGTTGAGGAATATCATTTCAATGAGTGCTCTGGAGAACTCTCACAGGCAAGGCTTCCCAAAGATTGGCCAAAATGTTACATGAAGCCAGGCCCATAGAGGTCTACAATGTGAGGTCCATGTGTGTTTTGACTCTCAACTATGGCTGCCAATTCTTTCAGAATAAAATCATATGATATCATGGCTGAGATTCCCTGTACTCTGTGGAAAGCCACCCTTGGTCTAGATCTCATTTTCCTAGGGTGACTCTCATGCGTGGCCTCCAAAATTCTTAACACAATTCATGGCAATACTTCTGTGAGGTCAGTTCCATAACGCAGTCTCTAAGGGGAATCACACCAGAGTTTAAACCTCGGTGGACCCAGTCATCTCTTCCAACCACCACACAAATGACCAAAATTAAAACCAAGACACTCCCACATAGCCCTCATATTCTTCCATATAGACACTCATCATAACCTTTGTTTAAAGGTTTCCATGAGGGGCACATCCAATTACAGTGTCCAAAATCAGCTCCCTTGCCCCTCATTTGCCTAAAGTCATTGTGGCCCGGACAGCTTCCTGTAAACCAGGAGTGATCAAATATGCCTGCTCTTAATGCTGCTCTGCTTCTCCAATTTGAGGCCTACTGACAGTCAGGTATAGATTCTTCATGTGATTTGGAGTCATGAGTAAACCCAAGCACCTTTGTAGGGCTTTGAAGACCTTATTTGACCCAAAGGATTCCTATTCTCACTTGATGGAGGTCAGGAAACTAAGAGAGAAAGGCTAGAAGCTTCATCCACAATAACTGATCTTTTTGCCATTTTGGTTTTTGATGCAAACATGGGATCTTTCTTTAGATCCATCTGGTGCTGAGAATCTAAGCCACAACCTCACACAGGGCCGAGATGCTGATTCAGACACATCCCTTTCCAAAGCAATTAAGCAAAGAGCCACAGGTGATGCCCATTCATTTCTATTTGAAAACTATTTTCTTCAGGCTTCACAATGTGTATCCTGAGGCAAAGACCTTCCTTACATTCACGGCAACAGAACAATATCTAAGCAAAAGACCCAAAGCAGGGTATCTCCACTGAGACTTTCTAGGTCACACTGATATCTGAGTTTTCTGAGATGCTCCCATTCCCTCAGCTATTCTGTACATGGCTATTTCACAGAGCTTGGAGGTGGTACATATCTTGGACAAAAAACGATGAGCCTATTCTGGAGAGTTGCAGAATTCAGGAAAAATACTGGAACTCAGGAAGATAATAGGTGTTGCCCATTATAAGGCAAGCTGCAGTCCATTCATAAATTGGGCAGGATGAATGCTGGGAGTTTTAAACTAGAAATGACACATCCATTGATGCATTCTCTTTACTAATGTCTACAACAACTGACACAGTAGGATACACAGACATAGAAACACTCACTTTGTCAAACGACATACAAGAAACTGTCCTCCCCAAACCGAACAAACCGACTTTCCAACCTATTCTCAGAACATGAGACAAAAACCATATACTCACACCCACACTCAAAAAGCACCTCTTTCCCCCAAGTAGGTCTGTGACTATATGGAGTGTCCTCTGACTGGGGGGCTATACTATGTTCCCCCCAAATGGCCTGTATGGTCTCAGATATTGTCTCTTTTTCCAACTCTGTGAAATTGCCAGGAGCCATAGATGTCTCAGTTGAATCGATATACAATGGCATAGGACCTTGTACCTTCGATGATTGAATGTCGAAGAGAACATCCAGTCAAAACATGATAGTCAGTAGAATTTGGATGATAGTTCGGTAGATTTTGAAAGAAGAGTGAGTATATGAGTGAGACCAAAAGTTCTTTAGCAATAGGCTTTCAGGTAGAGAGTGAATGTAAATGTCAGCACATGTGAAGAGTCAGTCACAATAATGAACTGGGATAATTTGTAGGGAGGCAGATATCAATAGAGACATTAGGAAATCCGCAAAGTATAAAGTGAGTGATAGGATTAGACATTTTCAACAGGGTTGAGGTTGAATATATAATCTTAGGAAGAAACAAATACGTAGTCACCAATAGGATTTACATTTGAGAGCATTAGGCAACCTGGACATGGATGTTTTGGTACAATCATAAGTGTCACATTTTCTTTTTGTGTAAAGAATATTACTGTGATAAAATGTATATGTAGATCAGGTCACATGAGTAATTTTTCCAACACTTTTGGGAGCTACATTATGAAGATGAATAAATTAGTATTGGGATTACAAATACATGTACCCTGAGTCAATAAATATAGAGATAATGCATGAATAGACCATACTGTGAATAATAATATAAGTGGTTCCAACTTTAAATAATGGATTGAATTGAGGTCGGAAAATATACAGGGAATCTTATATTGATATACAATCATTCATTCCAACCAGTTACACAAGTAATGGTAATATTAGGGTTGTGGTATATCATGAAGAGTGTTTGAATTTGCTTCAAAATGATTTTGGAAATCAAAAATAATGTGTTTGGAAAAAAGTGTCATGAAAAGACCAGCCAAGAAACCAGGAGAAATACGTGTGTTCTGAAGCAGAAATGATTGAAAGTGAATTAAATGCCTATAAATTTGTGAACTTGTGGATGAAATATATATCCTATGATGTGCATAAACTGAAGAAATTGTAATGTACCAGTGTTGAATATAATGAACTTCAAAATACACATCATGTCCTATAGAAATCTACTTGCATTGATGTTAAACTGGGTCAGTCACTGTAGAAATATTAGGATTGCATGCACCATTCACTGAAGTTATTTTTCTGTACTAGGAAACAAATATGTATTTCAGGTGGATGAATATTTCTGAGAATAATCTTGTAAAAAGTTGATTATAAATCCACATACATGAACATGAATGAATTTAGGGAGTGTACATAAGACACATATATTTCATATTTTGAAATCTGGAGAGTGTATATATATATATATATATATATATATATATATATATATATATATATATACATACACACACACAAAACACACACACAGACAATAAAAACTAGAAATATATATGCCAATTGAAATTCATCATAAAATATGTATCATTCACAGATTCAAAAATATTTATTTCACTAAAAGTGTTTTTTTTGTATAATGTTGATCTACTAGGAAGCTCACCCATAGGTTGAATTTTCAGTTCCAACAGCATTTATGTGGAGTGATCTCTTCTCACAATTTGTATCTGCCAACTCAGTCACCTCACAAGAATGTACGTGTGATACCAAGTAGGATTCTATATGTGCAGATAAAAATAAATGTGCTGAATAGACTACAGAGAAATGGAGACAGGAATTCACATATTTGTTAACTTTAACAAATTTTTAAAAACACATGGAGAACGATTTCAATTAAAAATTAACTAGATTTATAACACCTACCCTATATCATGCAAAAGGCAAGTCCAACTATACACCATGCCTCCTTTGAACTGCTTGTATTTCTATTCTGTTTGGGTTGTTTTTCAGCATCATATTAGGATTATTAGTCAGAGTCTAGTAGGGTATGGGTTAGTGTCAGTTGTCCTGGCAGGCCGGACACATCAATGTGGGCGGCAAACCTAGTTGGGGAGGAAAGAAAGGACAAGAGACACAAGAGATGACAGCAAGACAGTAGTTCTGATCATGCTGCAAACTTTTATTGTTCTCACATGGGAATTTACATGCTGCAGATGGGAAAGCTCTCTTGTCGGCAGTTGCAGGATGTCTTCACAAAGTGAGATAACCTCTGGAAGACAGATGGCCGCAGGATGTCTCAGGGAGATAGATGGCTGCGGGATGTCTCCCAGGCAGGATATCTCCCAGGAGGCTGTTTTTGGTCAGTGTCAGGCTATTCTTTGAGGGAGAACTTTTTTCTAGCCCCTGACATCAACCTTTTTCTTATATAAAATATTTGACCATACCTTACCCACTATATTTTTAGGGGGTGAAAGAGGCTCTTTTTATCTAGGAGGCTTAGAATATCTCCTGATCCGAGTGAGCGTATTCACTACGAGATTTCGTGGTGGCCTTGGTATGTTTTTGGAGGAGATGGCTTTGTGGGGAAGCATGCCAACCGCCATGCCCCAGAGTATGTCTCTCAGAGGTCTTGGGTTTTTGGATCCGTGGATCCATCCTCCTGCAGTCCTTCCTGCACCCTCCGTTATTATGGCCTAAAGTCCTCACTCCATGGGTGCGTCCTCCCCCAAGTGGAGGGTCCATGGAGGACGAACCCTTATGGCAAGGGCAGAAGATGGTTGGTCAGAGTTGTTATTTATAGTTTAATGTAAGAAAGAGACATCTGTGGGGATGTAAAGTTAAGAAATAAGCCTGTGAGAAGGGTAGAACATCCTTTTAAATTTTGGCAGCACAGTCTTCCAGCTCCAGACGATGATAGTGGACCTGTATGGGCTTAGAGGCCAAAATATTAATGTGTTCTTTAATAAATTGTACCAGCCTGTTTATAATACAGAGTTCTATGGACACAGTTAAATGTAAACCCAACAAAGGGCTTAAGAGTGGAAGAAGGTAGGGTAGAAATCCATTAAACCTATTCCAGAGGAGATTTTCAAAAATTTCCCTTCGTCTCTTTTATAGATCTTCTTGAAGCGGCTTAATTTTAGTGCATACTATGTCTGATTTATTGTCATAAAAGCAGCATCGTTCTCCTAAGGATAAGCAAATACCTCCCTGGTTAGCTGTCAGCAAATCTAAGCCTCGTCTGTTTTGAAGGAACACTTCTGCCAGGGACTGTATTAGTTTCTGCAAATCTTTAATGGTTCCTGGTAGAGTTTGTACATCATTTATAAGTTGTTGAGACAGGCGATGGTAAGAGTGTATAGCAGTGCTAAGCCAGCTGTACCTGTGCCCACAGCAGCTGTTATTCCAAGGCTGGCAAGGAGTGGTAAGGCCTGTATTGCCTGCCTGTGTCTTTTGACTAAGGTGTCTAGGCTAGGAATGCGTAGAGGTTCGTCTCTTCGGATGATAGTTATATCAGGGAATAATAAGGCAAGAACACAGCCAACGATCCAACTCGTTGGAAGCATGGGGAAGGCCGAGTTTCCTCCACACATAAAGACTGTGCTATTGCGGGGACAAAGAGATGGGGTGGGTGAGGAATAATTTTATACTGTTGAGCAATTTCCAAAGGAAGAAACTGCAACATCAATATCATAGTTATTATTCTGCATCTTGCCTAAAAGACATAATGTAAAAGTGCCAATAGGCTGTACTTTAAAAGGAAATCTATGTTGGCATATATTATCATTGTCTATGATAGAATTAACAGGAATTGCCATAGGCATGATTGACCCTGTTGTCATGCAGAGCCAGCAATCACCAGCAAGGGTGGGGTTGGAATTATTAAGCAAGGAGAAGGTAGTTTCCAAAATATCTAATGTATTGTTATCTAAACCTGGGTGCTGGGATTTAGGCTACATTAAGGGATGATATGTGAGCTCAGGGATTTGGGGTTTCAGAAGTTTGATTATCTGAGGATGCTTGACAGCATCAGTGGGTCCTCCACCATCAGAGACCCCTGTAGGGGCCTTAATGGGCCAGCAGGAAGGTTTACCAACAGTGCCTTGGCACCCACCTGACTGTAGCTTGGTGTATTTGCCTTCTCCTGCCCGGTCAAACAGAACGGGGAGATAATGAATAGTGGTCCCCCCTGCTGCATGAGTTTTAGTTAGGGAGGCTTCAAAAAATCGTTCTCCCTGCTTGTTAACACAAATTGAGGCCGTGCATAAAAAGAGACATGCATCCCTTGGGTATGCATACAAGTTGCAGTACAATTTTGGAGAGCTTTACTTGTACTAGGAGGAATATTCTTTGGCTTCTTAACACATACCCATTTAGGCTGATGAACTCCTCAGAGTTCATGGTCAACCTCGGCACGGAGGTAAGCCACCTTAGTCATGCCTTCAGCAGTCTCTGTCCACCTAGTGGGACCCTGAGTCCAAGATCCTCCCTTGCATTCACAGGGGGAGGGGGCAAAAAGGTACTCCATAATGTTGGAAGGTGGAGGGCCAAGGCCTCCATGTACAAACCTGTTCATCAGAAGTGCCTTAAGTAGGATCTTCACACAGATTGTTGGCTGCATCTGAAAAAGGAAAATTTGTCATCAGGGGGAGGGCCTCCATCCCTGTGTTGAGGTAAGTCATTAACCTGTTTAATCAGTCGTTCTGGTTAGCATCTTGGGGCTGCTTGCTCTTGGTCCCAAACACAAGCTAAGCCTCCTCCCCAGATGAGAACAAGATCTGGGCGTTTCCATTTATTTGTAAGGGGAATGCACCACATAACAGGTGGGCGAACAGAATTGGACGAGGGATGCCAGTGTCTGTCTGTGGCCGAATGCCTTCACTGTCTAGGGTAAGAAAAACAAGGGCAAATAATGAATGTTAAGGAGATGCCTGGGAGTGGTAAATACAAGGGCGGAAGCCTTAAGGCAGGTTAGCCAAGTCTTTAAGGTAATGTGGGCACGTTCCACAATGCCTTGGCCCTGAGGCTTGTATGGAATTCCAGTAGTATGACAAATTTGCAAGGTGGCATTAAACTGTTTAAACTTGGCACTAGTAAATGCAGGACAACTCTCTGTTTTAATATGTATTGGTTTACCCATTACGGAAAAGGCTGAAACAAGATGAGATAGGACATCTTTGGTAGCCTCTCCAGAATGTGGTGATGCAAAAATAAAGCCAGTGAAGGTATGAAAGAAACGTGTATAATTCGTTTTTCCAAATTCAGGAAAATGAGTAACATCCATTTGCCAAAACTGATTGGTCAGTAATCCTCGGGGGTTAACTCCCAAGTGTTGAATGGGGAGGGAGACATCGCAAACAGGGCATGCTTTTGCTATTTCTCGTGCCTATTGCCTGGTAATTTTACAAAGCAATCGAAGGATCTGGGAATTTAGATGGTGAAGATTGTGTAACTCCGTGGCCTTTTGAATGGAGCCAACAGAAATTGGAAAGATGGAACGAGTTGCTGCATCAGCTTGGGCATTACCTTGTGTTAGAGGGCCGGGAAGATCAGAGTGTGCCCTGATGTGTCCTAAGAAAAATGGGTGTTGTCTGGCCTGAATTAGCTGCTAAAGCTGGTGAAACAGAAAGGCCGCATTGGAAGAAGCCTTAAAGACGTGTGAAATCTCCAGCAGGGGCACAGAATGAGCATTGTAGGAACTGTCTGTATAAATATTAACAGGATTATCAAAAAATGTTATAAAACTTGTGTTATGGCAAATGATTTCACAAACTGTGCTGACTGATAGACAGTATCAAAGGTGGTAGGCTGGTAATTGACAACAAAGACCATTACTGGAACCGTCTGCAAAGACAGTAAGGGCTTGAGGAATGGGAGCTTTTTGAGTAATTTTGGGAAAAATAAATTGATGTAACTGGACAAAAATGTAAAAGGGGGTAATTGGGGAAGTGGTTATAAATTGTTCCCAAAAAGCCTGATAGGGCAATACCCCATTCACTCCCTGTCTGTAGTAAAAATTGGGTTTGGTCCTTAGTATATGGAATTAAAATATTATCACGGTCTTTGCCAAAATGTTGTCGAGAAAGCAAATGACCTTTAATAATTATCAAAGCTACCTAAGCAAGATAAAAAGTAATAACCTTGGAGGATGTGGTGGGTAAATGGACCAAAAGCAAGGCACAGCTTTTATTTTTAAAATGTGGATCTTGCTTCCAAAATATTCCTGTGGGTGTTTAAGGAGTGTGTAAAATAACCAGAACCCGAGGATGGTTATAAGAAATTTGTGTAACAAACTGTTGGGCAATGGCTTCTGTGACTTGGTTTATTGCCTGTCATCCCTTGGGAGTAAGCTTTTGAGGGGAGGAGGGGTGGGAATCACCTCTCAAAATATCATTAAGGGGCAAAAGTACACAAGTGGTTAATTTTAAATATGTTCTTAGCCATTGAATATCCCTCAGTAATTTTTGAAAATCTTTAAGGGTGTGAAGATGGTCCACACGTAGTTGTATCTTAAGAATTTGGATCTGATTATCTTGAAGTTTAAGGCCCAAATAGGTATAACGGTCCTGTGTTTGAACCTTATCAGGAGCTATCTATAGTCCCAAGGTAGTGAGGATTATGTAAAGGTCTAAGTAACAATTATTAAGGTCATGAGTATTAGGTGCAGCAATTAACAAATCATCCATATAATGTAAAATATAAATTTGTGGCCATCACTCTCTCACAGGGTCTACTGCTTGAGCAACGGATTTTGGAAAAAGATTAGGGCTATTGGCCATACCTTGGGAAAGAACTGTTCTTTAAAATCTCTGCATAGGACCCTGAAAATTAATGCAAGGGAGACTAAAGGCAAAATAGGGTCTATCCTCAGGATGTAAAGGAATGGTAAAAAAGCAATCTTTTAAGTCAATAACCATTTTACAATAGTTTTTGGGAATAGCCACTGGTGTGCGAATGCCTGTCTGTAGTGCTCCCATCGGGTGCATAACTTTATTAATGGCACACATATATTGTAAAAGGCACCACCTGCCTGATTTTTTCTTGATAACAAAAATACGAGTATTCAATGGTGAGGTTGAGGGCTCTACATGGCCGGCTGCCAGCTATTCCTGCTCTAACATGGAGGCAGCCTCCAAATTTTCTTGGGTAAGGGGCCACTGATTCACCCACACAAGAGTCTGAGTTTCCCACATAATTATAACTCCATGGGGTACAGGAGGGTCAGGGACTGACACTAAAATCTGAATACCAAAGTCCACATGTATTTGTTTTTTGTATGGGTTCTATAGGCTCAACCAGTCCTTGTCTAAGTCTCCCAAGGCCTGTACCAGGGACAAAATTCATACGAATCATTTGATGAGTCACCATGGAATTGGGACTAGCAAGAGTAACTTCCATTTGACTCAAAATATCTCGGCCCCGTAGGTTAACAGGGAGGTCAGGAACAACGAAATGAGTGACAGTTCCCGTATTACCCTCTTTATCAGTCCAGCTAAGAGCCCTAGCGCTGACCAGAGGATATTTTGACTGTCCTATCCCTTTAAGGTCAGTCAAGGATGGGGTGAGGGGCCAACCTGATGGCCAGTATTTTTGAGAAATAATTGTGGCATCAGCTCCAGTACCTAGAATTCCTTGGAATTGCTTTCCTTCAATAAGTAAGGAAAGGGTGGGTCTATTGTGAGAAATGGGTTGAACCCAATGTATATCAGAGAAGCCCAGGAGGCAGTCCCTCATGGTAGGTTTTGATGGTGGAAGTGCCTCCTTAATCTAATGGAAGGAGTATTAATTGTGCAAGTCTTGTTCCTGTGGGGATGGCCGCAACTCCATTAATAGCTGTGGCCAGTATTTTTATTTCTCCAGTGAAATCATTATCATTACTGCCAGGGTAGATCTGAACACCTTGTAAGGTAGTAGAGGCTCTTTCAAGAATAAGGGCACATGTATGAGATGGAGGGAGATTCATAATTCCAGTGGATATTATCTGGGGCCCTTGCATTGAGTCTAATATTATATAGGTGGTAGCACAGAGGTCCAATCCTGTGCTGCCTGGGGTGAATAGTTGGAGGGAGGCAATTGTGGAGAAAGATTTTGAGGTAGGTTGGGAGTTTGGGAGGGAACAAATATTATTGCCCCTGGGTGTGTCCTGGGGGATGTCGTGGCCAGGGGCTGGCCCCGCAGGGAGTTTCCCGAGAAGCAGCAAGAAATAGGCTCTCTGAGGCATTTGTCTTAGATCTACACTCACTGTCCCAGTGATGACCTTTACCACATCTAGGGCAAAGGGTAGCTGGGGCCTGTTTAGCCCCAGTTTGAGGAGACACTATTCCTAGGCTTTGTTTGCCTGTCGGACACTCATGTGCAAAATGGCCAGGTTGTTTACAAGTAAAGCAAGTATGTGAGCCAGGATTGTGAAAGGCCTTGTGTGGTAAGCCATTGTTGTAGATTGTTGCCGCCATTAGAAGATGGCGCCGGCTTCCACTGTGGCCTGTGATAAACAAATTCTTTTGTGGAGAGTTGGCACGCTATCCCTTGCCACCCTATAAGAAAGATCCACGCGGGGGCTTAAGATTGGTACGTGGGAGGCTTTATTAGGCTGTGCTTGGGCGCTCGGGGAGAGAGAGAGAGAGAGAGGAAGGTCACTAAAAGATACTTTAATCAAGGCCTGAATAAACTGCTGAAAGAAGATTCCTGAGTTGCGTCTTCCTTGCGGGCAAGGGGTCGCGACAAGTGGTGCTGAAAACCCGGGAACCAGAACTTTCAGCAGTCAGGGGTGGTGCACCAATTAGTCCCAGGTAAGTAGGACCTGCGGTCAAAGCAGAGATCAGTCCTAGATAAGTGGGACCCGCTATCAAAGCGGAGATCAGTCCTAGATAATTGGGACCCACGGTCAAAGTGGAGATTAGTCCTAGGTAATTAGGACCCGCTATCAAAGCGGCAGCTCCTCTGTAAAGCCAGAGAGAGCATTAAATCTTATTGCAGCTGCACTGTGTACTTTCGCTCTTACTTTCACTTTTGTTTGCTGTGTGTCTTTTGTTGTGTCATGGGTGCCGTATCTTCAAGTCCGCTTCTCCTGGCCCTAGATAACCTGTTACGTTCCAAGGGCCTAAAAGTGAAATGTAGTACTTTACAGAGATTTTTACAGAAGACAGATATTGTTGCCCCGTGGTTCGCATTTTCTGGCAGCCTCACTATACCTAGCTGGGATAAGTTAGGCACAGATCTTGACTTTGCTTCTGAGCAGGGCACATTAGAGGGTGGGGTGATACCCCTTTGGAAGATGATCCGTAGTTGCCTCGCAGATGGCAGATGTCAGGAAACACTTACTAAAGGACAAGAAGTTTTAGAGCAATTACATGAAGAAAGATCAGAAATGGCAGGCAATGAGGTATTTCAGGAGGGTGGGAGTGTGTGAAGCGAGAAACAGGGGAGGAAACAATTATCTCCGGCAGGCAGTGACATATTTCAGGAGGATGGCAGTGTGCGGAGCGAGAAACAGGGGAGGAGGCGATTGTCTCTGGCACGGAGTGAAATATTTCAGGAGGAAGGGAATGTGCAGAGCGAGAAACGGGGGAGGAAACGCTTGTATCCAGTGTGCATGCGCACACTCCCATGCAAAAGTGGGTCAGAAGAGGAGGAGGATGAGCAGGAGGAGCTCGGGAGACTGTCTCGGCAGCTAGGGAGTTTAACTTTGGGAGAAGGGAACAAAGATAAACAGGAGCTCAAAAAAAATGATCCTCCGGACCCGCCGCCGTACGGTGAGCGTGTTTCGAGGAGAGCTTTCCATGCCCAAGCATGGAGGGCTGTTAACGCTGAGATGGGTCTTGCTTATCCAGTTTTCCAGGATGACAATAGGGGAAGATTCCATGAGCCTTTAGATTTCAAAATTGTGAAGACCCTGGCAGAGTCTGTGCGCACTTATGGGTTGGTTGCTGCCTTCACATTAACTCAGGTGGAGAGTCTGTCTAGATACTGTATGACTCCCTCTGATTGGGCTACCCTTGTTCGGGCTTGTGTTTCTCCAGGCAAATATTTGGACTGGAGAGCCTTTGTGCTAGAGGGTGCTGTAGAGCAGGCTGCCCAAAACTATGCGGCGGGACACCCCCATTGGGACAAGGAAATGCTTTTGGGACAAGGCAGATTTGCTAATCAACAAACAGGATACCCCCCTGAGGTATATGAACAGATCAATAACATTTGTATCCGTGCATGGAAATCACTCCCAAATAGAGGAGAAGTGTCTGGCAATTTAACAAAAATCATGCAAGGCCCCACAGAACCTTTCTCGGACTTTGTTGCTAGGATGGTGGATGTCGCAGGAAAAATCTTTGGTGACCCTGATAGAGCAATGCCCTTGATTAAACAACTTGTTTTTGAGCAATGCACCAAAAAATGTAAAGCAGCAATCGCTCCTTATAAAAACAAGGGCATAGAAGCTTGGATGAAAGTGTGTAGAGAGCTTGGAGGACTTTTAACTAATGCAGGTCTTGCAGCTGCTGTCCTTCGGATTGCAAAAGGGGGCGGTCCTGGTGCCGGAACATGCTTCCATTGTGGTCAATCCGGCCATTTCAAACGTGACTGTCCCAAAAAAGGCAATTTTACTGGACCTCCTCACGGTGGCCCTTCTAATGGCCCTCGTCAACCGGGGCTGTGTCCAAAATGCAAAAAGGGGAAGCATTGGGCAAGAGAGTGTAGATCAGTGAGGGACATCCATGGACAGCCTATTTCAGCTGGGCCAAAAAACGGCCGAAGGGGCCCCCGACCCCAGGGCCCACGAATAAATGGGGCAATGGAGAATGTCACACCTGAACCCGAGACATGGCCTTCTCTGCGCCATCCCACGAGATGCGGAGAGCCACTACAGGTGCCGCGAGATTGGACCTCTGTTCCACCTCCAGACTCGTATTAACACCTAAGATGGGAGTCCAATTGGTGGAAACTGAGTTCAAAGGGCCTTTACCCCCTGGCACTGTAGGTTTGTTAATTGGACGTGCATCCTCTATCCTACAAGGTCTTCATGTTTTCCCCGGAGTTATAAACCCTGATACTGTAGGGGCAGTAAAGGTTATGGTGGAAGCTCCAAGGGGCATTGTGTCTATCTCCCCAGGGGATCGGATTGCTCAATTGCTAATTTTGCCTAGTTTGCATAATCACTTCCCTGCTGACTCAAGGTCACGGACAGGAAATCAGATTGGTACCACCGGAGGAAATTGTGCCTATTTATCACTGGATATGAGCAATCGCCCCACTTTGGAATTAAGCATAGAAGGTAAATCTATTGTGGGACTGCTGGACACAGGAGCAGATCGTAGTATCATAGCCCTTAAGGACTGGTCTAGGGGATCGCCAGTGCAGGCTTCTGATCAATCCTTAAGAGGACTTGGATATGCCCAAGCCCCTCAAATCAGCTGTAGACATCTATCTTGGAAGGACTCGGAAGGACACGATGGTACCTTTCAGCCTTATGTACTTGATTTACCTATTTCTTTATGGGGCCGTGATCTGATGAAAGACATTGGGTTCACTCTTAGTAATGACTATTCCCCAGTGTCTCAACATATCATGCAAAATATGGGGTATAGGCCAGGTCTAGGACTAGGAAGGCACCTACAGGGACGTAAGCATCCTGTGCAAGGTCATCAAAAGCTTAACAGGTTTGGTCTCGGTTTTTCCTATGGGCCACTGGGGCTCAAATGCCCATAACATGGCTCACCGAGGAGCCTGTTTGGGTGCCTCAGTGGCCTCTTCCCTCGGATAAACTGGCAGCAGCCCATGATCTAGTCAAAGAACAACTTGATTTGGGTCACATCCAACCTTCTACTTCTCCATGGAATACTCCCATATTTGTCATTAAGAAAAAATCAGGGAAGTGGCGCCTACTGCATGATCTACGAGCAGTTAATGCTCAGATGCAGCTTATGGGGCCCATTCAAAGAGGGCTGCCTCTACTCTCCTCTGTTCCTCAAGGCTGGCATATAATTGTTATTGACATTAAAGACTGTTTCTTTTCCATTCCTTTGCATCCTAGAGATTCACAACGTTTTGCTTTCACCCTTCCCTCGTGTAATCACGAGGAACCAGATCAAAGGTTTGAGTGGGTGGTGTTGCCACAGGGGATGGCTAACAGTCCCACGATGTGCCAGATGTATGTGGGGAAGGCACTCGCACCTCTCAGACGTAAGTATTCCTCCACCAAGATCATTCATTATATGGATGATGTGTTATTGGCCGCAAAATTAGAACAGACAGTTTATGAGGCTTATAAAGAACTCGTGATGCTGTTGGCTCAACATGGACTGCACATCGCACCTTAAAAGGTTCAAACAGGGGATTCTATCAGGTTTTTGGGAGCGACAATTGGGTATGACAAATTAAAACCACAAAAAATTACCATCAGGACTCAAGATCTCCGAACTTTAAATGATTTTCAAAAATTGCTGGGAGATATTAATTGGATAAGAGGATATTTACATATTCCTAATATTGTGCTCCAGCCTTTGTATGCTACTCTTAAGGGTGATCCAGATCTTGCTTCCCCTCATAGCCTCACTACTGAGGCTAGAGCGGCCCTTATAAAAGTAGAACAAGCTATACAGCATGCCACTCTATGCAGGCTCCAGAGTGATAAACCTTTCCAGTTATGTGTGCTTGCCACTATGCGGCAGCCTACTGGAGTACTGTGGCAAGATGGGCCTTTACTATGGATCCACCCACATGTATCCCCAGGAAAATCCTTAGAATATTATCCTGATGCTGTTGCAGCATTGGCACTTAAAGGGATTCAACAAAGCATTCAATTTTTCGGCCAATCACCTTCTTCTCTTATCATACCCTACACTAAAGCTCAACTTAATGTTTTATGTGCTACTCTAGACAACTGGGCTATTCTGTGTTGCTCGTTTCAAGGGGGTATTGATAATCACTACCCTTCTCATCCATTACTCCATTTTGTTAAAGAACATCCCATCATTTTCCCTAAGGTAACTTCATCCAGTCCAATTCCGGGGGCTGTTAACATTTTTACTGATGGTTCCAAGTCTGGAATGGGAGCTTATGTAATTAATGACTCTCCCCCTATCCAGCATCAATTTGCTCCTGGAAATCCACAATGGGTAGAACTACAAATTGTTATTGAAGTTTTTAAACAGTGTTCTTTTCCTTTTAATCTTATTTCGGACTCCAGCTATGTGGTACAAGCACTAAAAGTCCTGGAGGCCGTGGGAACTATTAGTGATGCCCACAATGTGTCTGTTTACTTTACTCAGCTTCAACAGCTTATCTCTAACCGCACTGCTTCTTTTTATCCAATGCACATCAGGGCTCACACCTCTCTTCCTGGTCCGTTATCCCAAGATAATGCCTGTGCGGACTTAGCCACTAGAGGGCAATTGATATGCTTGGCTTCCTCCTTAGAGGGGGCTCAGTTGTTTCACCAAAACTTCCATGTTAATGCATTAACGCTGCGCAGGCGTTTTTCCATCTCAAGAGCGGATGCTCGGCAGATAGTATTGCAATGTCCCCATTGTGTCACATTTCTTCATCCCCCTAATTATGGAGTAAACCCACGGGGATTAAAGCCATTGATTGTTTGGCAAATGGATGTGACACATATACCTGACTTTGGTAACCTTAAGTATGTGCATGTTTCCGTTGATACGTGCTCTGGAATTATCCATGCTTCTGCTTTATCCGGAGAAAAGGCACGTAATGTCATTACTCACTGTTTAGAGGCATGGGCATCATGGGGTGCACCTGCATCCCTTAAGACTGATAATGGACCTGCTTATACTGGCAGACAATTTACAGCTTTTTGTTCTACTATGGGAGTGCAACTTACTCATGGTTTGCCTTATAATCCTCAAGGACAAGGCATTGTTGAGCGTGCTCATCACACCTTAAAGGAAACTTTACAAAAACAGAAAGGGGGAATAGGAGCTGAGCACACTCCTAAAGAACGCCTGTCCTTAGCTCTCTTTACCGTTAATTTTTTGAATTTGGATATTCATGGTCGCTCTGCGGCCGATAGACATGTGTCCCCTCAGCCCTCTGTGATTGGCTATGTTAAGTGGAAGGATGTTCTTACGGGACAATGGAATGGCCCTGACCCCGTGCTGACATGGGCACGAGGATCTGTATGTGTTTTTCCCCAGGATCGTACGGAACCATTGTGGGTCCCTGAACGCTTGACAAGAAGAGTCTCGACATCAACTGACCAGCAACAAGAGATACCACAACAATCCTGTGATGAGGATCTTCATTCTGCTAAGTGCTCTGGCTCTGGTGCTGGTGCCGATGGCACAGGCGACACCAATGCGGTGGTGGGCAGTGGCACGGGCCTGGCCAATGCCGATGCCAGTTCATGGTAATTCTAGTGTCCTCCCCACACTTTTTTCTACCTCATGTGAGATGTCTGCTCCCTGTGCCTCTCCTAGAGGGGACATGGAGAGAATTTTTAATCAATCTCAAGTTAATCTCACAGGAGTTTTTTGTTTCAGCCTTAGAAACGCTAATTGCATTAGCCTTAAGACCAAAAATGTGACTAACTGGGAGGACCCATTGCGGTCCAATCAGGTCTCAGGAAGCATTATCAGTGATGTATTGAGCAAGGTAGCTTCGGGGAAGCAATCAGGCTCAGAGACCCCCACAAACAGCAGCTCTGCTCTTAACATAACTACCTTGGCTATTATCTCCGAGGTACTAATCCCAGTGCCTCCTTTTTCTAGTAGTATTTATAATGCCACTCGTTTCATGGCGTCTCCTTACTGTTCCCCTAATCTTGATTTCCCCCCAATATTTACGCCTTGTCAGAATCATTCTTGGGAGAAACATCAAGTTGCTAAAGGTTTCTCCCTTTCCCCCTCTCTTAATAGGTATGTTTATAACTTTAACAATAGTGCCAGCTCCTCTACAGGAATAGGTTGGTCCTGGTTTTAATGGCTGATTTCCAATGAAAAGGGGGCTTCAGCCGATATTTCTGCACTGGCTCAGTTGCTAGGAGCCAAAAGTTGGCTGGATAATGTTTCTGGTACTGTTAGGGAAAGTGAACAAGGTAATAGACTTACATCTGTTTCATTCAACTCTCTGTTGTATAATGCCACATTGCCTCCTGCAATGGTCTGTGTCCAATCCCCCTTCTTATTCCTTTTGGCTGAGGCCACCTCATCGGGGATGCTGGATTGTTCTCATACTACCTGTCTCTTATCTGAGTGTTGGAATGGTTCCTGGACTGTAGCAGTGGTTATGAAAATTCCAACTTTTGTCCCAATCCCGGTCACTGCGGATCCTGATAAATTCCCTATTGTTGAGCTACTTAGAGTCCGCAGAGATTTTGGGATCACAGCGGCTATAGTGACAGCCGTGGCGGTATCTGCTGCTGCAGCGGTTACGGCCGGAGTGGCTATGGCCAATCAAGTACAAACTGCTGCCACCATTAATCAAGTTGTCCAACAAACTTCCACCATACTTGAATCCCAAAATACAATTAATCAACATATTTTGTCAGGGATTTTAGCTGCCAACCAAAGAATAGATTTACTCTAAGCTCAGGTAGAAGAATTGGCTGACTTAGTGCTTTTTGGTTGTGTTGACCAACGTGCACATTTATGCATAACCTCTGTCAGATTTAATGATTCCAGGAATGCTTCCCGCATCCTTGGCGAATATTTGGCAGGAAATTGGTCCATGGAAGCGGAAGACATGATCCACTCTCAACTAACCCAGATAGCTGTCTTGTATAGCACTCGTGTTGATCCCGTGACTTTGGGTCAATTCACCAATTGGATATCTTCTGCTTTTTCCTTTTTTAAAGAGTGGGTGGGGGTAGGCATTTTTGGTGCAATGTGTTGCTTCGGTATGTTTCTCTGTTTGTGGTTTCTCTGTCGCCTCAAGGCCCGCAATGCTCACGATAAGGCTATGATCATCCAAGCTCTTGCAGCTTTAGAAAATGGCAATTCACCTCAAGTTTGGCTTGCGCATCTTAAACAGTAAATCTTTGACATGGTCGTTGCACCCCAAGTTATTATAACATTGCACTGGGGATCGGCATGTCTTTCCTCGTTATTCTCTTAGTGTTGGAAAGCCCTTGCACTCTGCCGGTCTTGCTGCCATTGCACGCAGGTGGGTTTCCACACTAATGCTTCTCTATCGCCTTAAAGTCCGTGCCTTTCTTTCAGGGTGCTGTCAACTCGTTTGTCGTTGTGTACAGCCACAGAACAGCCTCAGCTGTCCCCCTTCGTCTACCTTCATCACGATGCAGGATGTGAGGCAAAGCACTGCACTTGAGTGATCCCTCAACGGACCTCAAGGAAAGCATGTCCTATTGCATGCGGGTTTGACGTCCACACCCCCGCCCTACGAAAAAAGGCGTCGGCTGATATGGGGTCAGTTCTGGGGAAGGCGCCTCCTTAGGACTGAACCATACATTGCAGCCTCTTCTGCACAGTGGGATAGGACCTCTACTTTCGCCTGCATTGTTTTATAAAATAGAAGGGGGAACTGTGGTAAGCCATTGTTGTAGATTGTGGCCGCCATTAGAAGATGGCGCCGGCTTCCACTGTGGCCTGTGATAAACAAATTCTTTTGTGGAGAGTTGGCACGCTATCCCTTGCCACCCTATAAGAAAGATCCACACGGCGGCTTAAGATTGGTACGTGGGAGGCTTTATTAGGCTGTGCTTGGGCGCTCGGGGAGAGAGAGAGAGAGAGAGAGGAAAGTCACTAAAAGATACTTTAATCAAGGCCTGAATAAACTGCTGAAAGAAGATTCCTGAGTTGCGTCTTCCTTGCGGGCAAGGGGTCGCGACAGCCTTGTTAAAGTTGGCACCTAGGAAGAGACCGATAGAATGGGCTCCACCCACCCCTGCACAGAGTCTAATAAAGTCAGAAAGTTTCCCTTTATCCTTATGTGGTCAAAGAACATCCTGACATGCTTGGTTGGCATTTTCAAAGGCAAGTTGTTTTACAAAGGTGTTTTCGCTTTTACTTGGTCCAAGCAAGCATTCTGCAGCTAGGTTAAGCTCGGGAACAAAGTAGGTATAAGGCTCCTCAGTCGGGCCCTTGTTGAATTTTTGCCAGGGAAGTGGTAGCTGAGGCCTTTTGAGGGAGGAGTCTCCAAGCATGTAAGCCAGCCATCTGAATCTGCACCAAAAGTCCAGAAGGGAAATGTGCTTGTTTAGTTTTAGTGTCAAAAGGCACATTGTCCACTAGCTTAACTTAAGTCGCGGATTTAGAGGAGGCCTTATTTAAAATTTTTTGAGCAGTTTCCCGACAGTGCTCTTTGAAATCTGCAATAGATAACAGGAAGTCTCCGGCACTGTGTGTAGCTTGGTCTAAAAGTTTCCAATCATTGGGAGTAAGCCATTGTGCGCTGTGGCTTTCTAATAAAGCCAATGTGTAAGGCGCAGTGGGGCCATAGTGAGCACAAGCCTTTTTAAGTTTTTCATGAAAACGCAGGCTTAATTTTTTGTTGAATCTGGGTTCCTTCCTGCCTAGGGGTGAACTCCTCATCCTCTGAGTCCTGATCTCCTTGATCCTTTTCCCCCGCTTCCTCCTCTTGATCCTCGTCTAAGTCTTTGACCTCAGGCTGGGCAGGCTTATCTATGTGACTGGTGGTGACTGGGAAGGTGAGAACAGGCCAATGGAGTAGCTTCAGCTTTGTATTAGACTGCTGTGGGCCAGCTTGCGTTGACTCCATGCCTAAGGCTAATGAACGGAGCTCAGAGTCAAGGGATCTAAATTCTTTTAAAAGTTGGATCTGTTCCCGTCTATGTTGGAAGGATGCTCGCAAGGGTGCCAGGTTAGGCAAGGGAAGTGGGGAAAAAATATATGGGGGGGCATTTGGCCCCTGAAGGGCCAGACCACGAAAGGCAGGAGGGATATAGGAGGGAGATGGATGTGTAAGTCCTATAGGCTGTGGCAGGGTCCTGAGAGGTGGCGGGTCTTCTGAATGGTAGCGAGCTGCTTCCTTCTCCAAGGTAGCCTCCTCCCCAGGGGTCAACGTATTTTTGGGATTTAAAACTGGATAAAGGCGGTCGGTAATCATTGGAGCCTTATTCATTAGGGTGGTATTTTGAGGGGGACCAGGAAGGTTCCCAGGTTTCTGGGGAGACTGAGAAGGGTGTATGTCTATACTAATGATGGGCATGCCGAGAGAGGACGAGAGGTCTTTTGCATAGTCTCTTCCCCAACCTGACAAGTTTTAAGGAACCATTGTCAAAGGGTGAACTTTTAAGAATTTCATTAGTTAAGTTCCAGTAAGAAAAGGTGGGAACAGGCACATTTTCTGGGCCAAAGGATTCATAATAATCTTTTAAACAGTCTCCTACTCTAAGCCATCTTTTGCCATCAATGGTCCCTTCAAGGGGAAACCATGGACACAATTCTCCTATATATGAAAAGAAAAATTTTAAGTCCTTTTTCTTAACACGTGCCCCCCCCCCCATGTCTTGAAGAACCCCTTGAGACCTTACAAAAACAAATAATGTGACGAAACTGCTTGTCCCATGGTGGGTCACTCACCGTGCGTCATGCCCACCCTCCTCCTGGATCTGTCTCTCGGTGGTGCCTGCTGAGGCGATCGCGAGCTCCGCTTGACCAAGTCTTCCAGGAGGACAGGGTTCCCCCTCAGTCAAAGGCTCGAGCCCCAGTCTGTGGGCGTGAGATGTCCCGAGCGCAGAACACATCAACGTGGGCAGTGAACCTAGATGGGGAGGAACGAAGGGACAAGAGACAATAGAGATGACAGCAAGACAGGAGTTCTGATCAAGCTGCAAACTTTTATTGTTCACACAGAGGTATTTATATGCTGGATGTGGGAAAGCTCTCTTATCGGCTGTTCCTGGATGTCTTCACAAGGTGAGATAATCTCAGGATGTTTCAAGAAGACAGATGGCCGCAGGATATCTCATGGACACAGATGGCTACAGGTTGTCTCCCAGACAGGATGTCTACTGGGGGCTGTTTCTTGTGAGTGTTAGGCTATTCTTTGAAGGAGAATTCCTTCTACCCCTGAGAGTCAGGGATTCAGTATTTCGAATGGAAAATTGGAAAAAGAATCCAATGCGTATGGAAATAAGTGCTACCCAAAAATCTTCCCACTCTCATTCAGAACAATGCCTTTACATTACCTTCACCCCAAGTAAGACACAATTAGAGGAGAAAAGTTAGAAAATCTGTGAATACACATCTGGAATAGAAAATGCTCAGGAGTTCACAACCTTGGAAGTGATAGAGGAGTTTCCAAAAGTAAGGGACAGGGTAAAACGCCACAAACATGGAGCTCTGCTGGCCTAAAGACTTCTTGAGAAACGGCCTCTGAGGTTGGGCACTTGAAATATATGTTGTTGTGAGGAGCTTTAGCTTCCTTTGTAGTGAGACCATCAAAGCTGGGTCTGCTTCTATGTGACCTGGAGGACATGGTTTCTTATTTTCCAATGGACATAGGCAGCAGTGCTGAATTCTGTCTTTGTAGGTAAACTGTTGCCACTGGGGGCTAAGTGTCTCCCAGTGTGGACTGTGAAGACATTTAATCATCCTCCACTTTTCGTGGTGTTTCTTGGAGCTGCACTGGGCGTTTGGTATTTGCTTCACAAAATACGAGGAGTTAAACTGGGACACAGTGCTGGAGGGAGTTCTGTCACGTGTTTTGGGTAAGGGTCTGCAGGAGAATGCACCAACCAGGCTTCTATCCCACATAGCTTGCCCCCTTGACCATAGCAATCTGATTCTAAACATTGCACTGAAACCTCTCCATATAACAAGATGCCTTTACATACAAGGGTCTGGGGGCTGCACCATATCAGTCACAAAACATTTGGAATCCAATGACTTATCCACATGACCCCACCACAGATGTTTTAACACACACCTTCACACCACTTCTGACGAATCATCAGGCTCCAAATTACTGGCATTTCTGTTCGACACCATTTTCCTGAAACACAGTCAATCAAGGCACTGTCTGGTACACTCATGATCATCAATAGAACATCCAAAGGTTCTCCAGTGCCACTTGGTCATGGGAATTTCAAAAATGTTATGGTATTTATCTAGCCATTTTTCAAGGATGACGTTGGAGGCACTGTGGGTTTCAATTCACTCAGGAACCATTAAATGGAGAGGGAGCTCATTTCAATGAATGCTCTGGAGAACTCTAACAGGCAAGGATTCTCAAAGAAAGGCCAAAAGGTCACATGAAGCCAGGCCCATTGAGGTCTACAATGTGAGGTTCATGTGTGTTTTGACTTGCAATGATGGCTGCCAAGTCTTTAAGAATAAAATCATGAGATATCCTTCGTGAGATTCCCAGTGCTGTGTGCAAAGCCATCCTGGGCCTAGATCTCAGTTTCCAAGAGCGACTCTCATGTGTGCCATCCTGAAATCCCAACACAATTCATGGTAATACTTCTTTGAGTTCAGTTCCAGAACTCAGTCTTTAAGGGGAATCACACCAGTGTTCAAGACCAAGTGGACCCAGTCATCTCTTCCAACTGCCACACAAATGACAACAATTAAAACTAAAACACTTCCACATGACGCTCATCTTCTTCCACATAGACACTCATCATAACCTCTGGCTGTAGGTTTCCATTAGGGGTGGAGCCAAAGACAGTTTCCAAAATAAGTTCCCTTGCCCCCATTTGCCTAACGTCAGTGTGGCCAGGGCACCCTTCATGTGAACCAGGAGTGATCAAAGAGGCCTGCCTTTAATACTGCTCTGATTCTCCATTTTGAGGCCTACAGACTCTGGGGTTTAGATTCTTTATGTTAACTGGGGTCATGAGAAAACCCAAGCACCTATGGTCTAGAGACTGCAGGGCTTTGTAGAACTTCTTTCACCCAAAGCACCCTAATCTCAATGAGGAGGTCAGGAACCTTACAGAGGAGGGAGAGAGACTTCATCCACAATGAGTGCTCTTTAGGCTCTTTTGGTTTTGGATACACACATGGGATTTTTCTATAGATCCATCTGGTGGTGAGAATCTAAGCCACAGGCTCACACAGGGCCAAGAGGCTGATTCAGACACATCCCT
Source organism: Callospermophilus lateralis (assembly GCF_048772815.1). Taxonomy (NCBI): domain Eukaryota; kingdom Metazoa; phylum Chordata; class Mammalia; order Rodentia; family Sciuridae; genus Callospermophilus; species Callospermophilus lateralis. The sequence continues at coordinate 824,845 of NW_027514383.1, read as the reverse complement.
TTCCAAAGCAATTAACCAAAGAGCCACAGGTGATGCCCATTAATTTCCATTTGAAAACTGTTTTCTTCAGGCTTCAAAAAGGGGTGGCCTGAGGCAAAGACCTTTCTGACATTCAGGGCAACAGAAGAATAGGTAAACAAATGTCCCAAAGCAGGGTTTCTCCACTGAGACTTTCCTGGTCACACTGATATTTGAGTTTTCTGAGATGCTCGCAATTCCCTTCAGCTATCCAGTACATCGTCATGTCACAGAGCTTGGAGGTGGTACATATCTTTTACACAACACCATGAGTCTATTCTTGAGATTGGCTAGAATTCATGAAGAATACTGGAACTTAGGAAGGTTGTAGGTGTCTCCCATCCATAAGGCAAGACGCAGACCATTCATAAATTTGGCAGGATGAATGCTGGGTAGCTTTCTACTAGACAGGACACATCTATTGATGCATTCTCTTTTCTAATGTCTACAACCACAGACACAGTGGGATACACAGACATAGAAAAACTCACCTTGTCAAACGACTTACTAGAAACAATTCACAGAAAACCAAACAATCCAACTTTCCTACTTATTCTCAGAACATGAGACAAAACCACAAACCAACACACACACCCACACCAACACAGACCCCCAAGTACGTCTGTGACTATCCGGAGTGTCCTCTGAATGGTGGGTCATAATATATTACCCCATAATGGGCTGTCCTGTTTCAGATCTGGTCTCTGTGCCCAACTCCGTTATGCTGTCAGGAGCCAGCGGTGAGCCACTACCTTCTTTCTCAGGAAAGGCCCCTCTTCAGACCTTCCTGGGATTTTGCCATCCTCACATCAGTAGGTACCAAGAAAGACTGACTCTGTCCTTGGTAAACCCAAACAAGTTTGACCACTGGGACTTGGACTTTGACTGGCTCTGGGTGCCTGGCTTTCTGGATCCCAAGTTCAGAGAGTTCCATCACCAAGGAAGTGAGGTGAGGTCACTTTCTTCAGGAACTGAATGATTTCATTACCTTGGCAACCACTTTGTCGTAACAGTTGCTTCCAAGGGTCCCATGAGATGGAGGCTGCACCTACTTCCTGTAACATTTTAACAAGTTAGAATGGTATATCAACCATTGGCAACTGTTAACAGCTCTCCACACAGGCTTGGTTTGGTCCATCTTCTCTACATTAAGAAGAGAGATGCTGATTCAGACACATCTTTTCATCCTTACCGGGTTGTTTGCCATGGAAGATGACTTTTGCTCTCTCAGGTTCTTCATAGCTACCTACATCTTCTCAAGGGATTATTTCTGCATGGACTTTTGAAGTTCTCAGCTGGTGGAAGATCCCCTACCTTCCTGTATTGTAATACCACCTCTGTCCCTGCTCTTCTGTAAAGTGAGATTGAGGGATCAGTGTATGGTTAGGGTTAATAGCATGTTCGATTTGGGTTAGGAATCATTCTGGTTTATGAATAATGGTATTGGGAACCTGTGATATTTATAAGAATATAGATGTGAAATGTATGTATGAGAACAGAGATATAGGAAAGATTTGAAGCCCAGAAAGGCATTGGACCATTGATTGGTATACTTAGCTTGAATTTTGTTCTGCACTGAAGTCTCAGATAAATTGATATACAATGGCATAGGACCGTGTACCTCAGATGATTGAATGTAGAAGTGAACATCCAGTCAAAAAGAGATAGTCCGTATAATTAGGAAGTTACTCAGTAGGTTTAGGAAGAATAGTGAGTCTAGGATTTGGACCAAAAGTACGTTAGCAATAGGTTTTCGGTTAGAGATTGAATGTAAATATCAGGACATGTGAAGAGACAGTCACAGGGATGAACTCTGGAAAATATGTAGGAAAGCAGCTATCAATAGGGAACTTAGGAAATCAGGCAAAGTATAAAGCATGTGATAGGATTAGATATTTTCAACAGGTTTGAGGTTGAATATATAATCTTAGGAAGAAACTAATATGTAGTCACCAATAGTATTGACATTTGAAAGCATTAGGCAACCTGGACATGGATGTTTTTAGTAATCCATGCTCACTTTCCATTTAGGCTTTGGTACAATCATAAGTGTGACCTTTGCATTTTGTGTCCATAATACTACTGTGGTAAAATGTATATGTAGATCAGGTGACATGAGTATTTCTTCCACCATTACTGGGAGCAATATTCTGAAAACTTATACATTAGTAGTGGGGATACAAACAGGTGTACCCTGTGTTGATGATTATAGAGATGATGCATGAATAGCCCATATTGTGAATAAAGTATATAACTGGTTCCAACTTTAAATAATGCATTGAATTTACATCTGAAAATATATAGGAAATCTTATATTGATATATATA